>NC_143021.1:78221191-78266191 GCF_055824585.1 Amblyomma mixtum | reverse complement strand
GTATGTCCCTCCTCCCACACACTGATTCCAGGAATTCATCGAGATACCTTGACGACTATTTTAGCACTGCAGCAGAGGCTAGGCAAGGGTTTTTTTCCCCGCGCGGGAAGTTGGTTGATCGCTGTCGGGCTAGGGGTGCGGAGGGGTGTAGGAGTTAAGTTCAAGAGAAGGTTCGGGGTCGCTATAGGATATACCAAAGACGCCCATGTGTTCTGAGAACATGAGAAGGCGGGACCCCTCCACTTCGGCTCCTTCAACCTCATTTCACACCCTCTCATCCCTCCCCTCAAGGCGCAGATGACATACAATGATTGTTGGCTTCCGTCATATAACTGCGTTACAGTTGGTTATCGCCAGAATCGTGAACTTGCAAAAACAGGAACGTGTGGACTTCGTCGGTGCGGTTAGAGCACCGCGAACACCCATTTTACACGCATCAGTGCTTGGTCCTGGCCTATACGTGCCTCTCTAATATGCCATGAGAAAGTACATCGCTTAGACCATGCTGCCAGATATTTGTCGGGCGGGCGGAAAAACACGCCTTTTAATTTGAAGCTCCAAAACGCAAGTAGCGCAAGTGCGTCACTCTCATCTCAAAACTTATCAAAACTAAGTGACGATGACGGTACGATGAAGCGGAGCACAACGGGTTTTTGTTGGACGGTAGCGCAGCTCGCTACATTTTCTCTTGAATTGAAAGCTCTGTCTGCAGAGAAAGCTGTGCTGTAGAGGTGGACGCTGCTACGAAGACCTATCTCTCCGGTTTTCATAGTTCATGGGCTTTGTATACAATTTTATCGGACTGAATTTCTCTATCGATTTCTTTGGCGGCATTCACAATAAAATTATCCTTTTGCAAAATAATTATTTTTGGGAAAAAGGGGAAATTTAGAGTTCAGAACTGGGAAAAGCCAACCGAGCAATCCTGCAACACTGTATTTGTGCATAGTGTCTATTGCCGCCCTACCCGTATCCTTTCTTACTATCGCTCCTCCCTTTCCTTCCCTCTCCCTCTCCCCTCTCTCTCTTTATTCCCGCTGGCCGCAGGTCAGGGGCTTCAGGTTTCGATGGGAGATACCGCGGCTAGCAACAGCTGTTCCTTCCGTACGTATATTAATTTTTTTATCTTTCTAAACAATAAATCGCCACTGACAAAAACCGCAAATTCTTTTTTTTTATTCGTGAAGTCTGCCTTGAGGCATAAGTTGAGAAAAGGGGGAGTGGAATGTAGGTTACAGAAAGTTAAAAGAAGGAGTGTAGACCAGTTTCGGCGAGGTACTCGCATAGGCTGCTGGTGAAGTGATTGTCCATAGTCCACTTCACATAGTCCCCGTCGCGGTTCCACCACAGGCCGACCTCCCTGAGGAGCCGTTTTCTAATAGGGGCCGTCGCTGGGCAAGTCCACAACAGGTGCCGCACATCACAAATGTCCTTGAGGCCCGTGTACTCTGCGACGTGAATGCACGTTAAAGAACACCAGGTGGTCGAAATTTCCGGAGCCCTTTACTACGGCGTCCCTCATAGCATCGGAAAAAATCGTATCATTACAGTCGTTTTTCGCAAAATGTTCCCAATGGCGTCATACGATTCAGCATATCGTGCAGCATAAACTTACTAGTTAAGTTAGAGCCTAGCTTGCGGCAGACATTCGTACCACGGCCTATAATCGGGGCTGCGGGTGTCCAACCAAGATATGAGAGAGAGTTACGGCGTCATTTCCTTTCCTCAAATAGAATTTTTATTTCCTTCATTACGGCACCTCCTTCGCTCTTTCTTCTTTCACTCCCACCTTCCTCCCTTCCCTTACGGTGCGGTTTGGGTGGCCACCGAAATTTCCTCTCATTAAAAATGCGATGTGTCCAAAGCACTTTCCGACGGACAAGGCGTCGCGCCGATCGGGCGATGGCATTCCGTGGACTCCCTGGAAGAGCTGCAACACGCTGTCGTGTCTCACTTCTACAGGCGGTGCTGAAGCATTCTCCAATTTTGGCCATCTGCGCGTTGAACCACAATAATAACGCACAGCTATTGCAGCTATTCAGCCTCTCCTTCCACGTCCCCTATTTTCTTTCTTTCAGTCAGTACTTTCACTCCTTTGAGGCGAAAGCCTTTAATACCTCATACTGTCGTGACCAAGGAATATTTGCGAGTGTGTCCGTGTTTCGGCGTCACTCTTAAAAAGAAAACTGCGCCGAGGGTGTGAATTGAACCAGGGCCTTTGGCATTTGAAGTGCAGACGCTACCACTCCGCCACGAAGGCTCAGGATTTGAGCATGAATGACGGCGCATCTAGTGAATGCATGGGTCTCATAAATAAGATAAAAGAAATTAAAAGTATAAAAATGAGAAAAGAAGTAAAATAAAAAATAATAAAATAAAAATCAAATAGAAATAGGAAAAACAAAAAATGAAATAAAAATATGTAAAAAAATAAAAAAACGAACCGTGCGCCAGGAAACGCTTTCGCCTTGCAGCACTTTAGAGAGCCAAAGTGCCCCCTGAATTTTTCTGACGGCGCAGTGTAGGCGTCCCCCGACAGTCACCTTCCCTTCTAACCTAGTTAAGCGCCTACGCGCAGCTTCCTCTGCTTTCGGTCGCTCGCTTGCGTGATCCAAGTATGCGATGCACCACCGTAAATGTGCATCTGTACTCACCGCTGAATGTGGGAGGTGCAGACTAACGCCTTGAGTGCCTTTCAGGCAGCCGCGTGGCGGCTTCGCTTTCGCTTTTGTTAGTGCGGAGGCATTACTAGGCTATGTCGCCGGCTTTCTGCATGAAAACCGTGTCCGCAGCGATTGTGGTAAACTGTACACAGATATTGTCTCAAAAGTGGCCATAATCAAAGGAGGATGCTGTGAGGATGCGGCGCAAAAACTTTGATGCCTATCGGATGATCAGAGGGCACGGCATCTGGCCTGCGGACAGCGTGGCTCACCCGCTGCTGCTGTTTGTGCAGGTTCTGCCGTGGATTTTGCATGCTACGCCCACCCCGGTATCAACGACCAACATCAGCGTGGCACAACCCCCGATGCTTTCCTCAGACCACCTTACAAGCAACGGCACATTCGAGGCATATCGACCGCGAGGTGTGACGTCACCAGCAGCCGATATACTTAACGGCACGGCACCGACCAGATCAGAGGACATGGCATCTGGCCTGCGGACAGCATGGCTCACCCGCTGCTGCGGTTTGTACAGGTTGGTTCCTCGTCCACAGACTGCTGTTACCGGAATGACAATAGATTTTTAGTTGTCCTGCCGTGCCGTGGTAGGCTTCATTGCATTGTTATTGATTGTTGGTCAATGCTGATATGTGGGGAGACAGAAGAAAACCCTGGACCTAAGACAACTAAGCTGTTACAGGCGATTATAGATAATCAAGCCGCGTCTCTCTGACGGTTGACTAATATCAGCAAGGATATCGGTCAACTTAATGAAAAGACTGATAGACTGACTGATTCGCTTGCAATGATACAATAATTGAACAAAAGAACTGAATATCTTGAGGTAACAGTTCAGCAACAGGCCAGAAAACTGAGTATGAAAACTATAGTCGTCGTAACAATCTGCTGGTTTTTGGTGTTTCTGAAAAAATTGGCGATTCAGAGACGGATTTAAAGGCAGCTGTCATTGTTAAATTTTTTCATGATACGCTATTGGTTGAAGTAAAAACCTTGGAAAAAATTCATCGCATAGGTAAAAAGAACAAATAACGGCCAAGGCCAATTATTATGAAATTTTTATAATAGCAGAGAAAAGCAACAAGTGCTGAAGAACTGCAGCAAACTGAAAAGATAATCAGTTAGTGTAAGCAATGACTATGCGAAGGAAGCGGTAGCGGTGCGAGGGAAGTTGTGGGAAAGTTCCTCTGCTGAAAGGGCGCAGGGAGATGTCTTTTTGATCGACGACAACTCAAAATAAATGACAAGTTATACGCATGCGGCAACGAGAAGAACGCACGCTCGCTTCTGAAATCCCGAGATATGTTCAAGCAACGCACTCGAAATGCAGGCAACTCGCATGATGGCTCTGACACCTGGAATAGTTCCGGTGAATCAACGCCTGAACCCGCCGCCCCGTCATAGCTACGAATCTTATCATTGAATGCTCGTAGCCTTTTTAACAAAGTAACGGAGTTAGAATATGTATTACTGACGGGGAGTCCACATGTACTAGTCATGAGCGAAACATGGCTAAACAACAGCGTGCCTAGTCACTGTATGGTACCCCCAAACTACCAGATGTTCAGATGGGATAGGGATACTCGTGGTGAGGGTGTTGCAATCATTGTTAAAAGATTTATAGATGCAGTAATGGTCGAGTGCACTTTGCCTAAAACAGTTTCGTGCAAAATTACTTACGCAAATGTTGCTCACCTTGTTGGCGCAGTGTATAGGCCACCTGCCACTTCACCAGAGTTTTTGGATGACCTTATTTAACATGTTTTATGCACTCATTTGAACCTACCTCCAGACTAATAATGACCGGAGATTTTAATTTGCCAAGCATTAACTGGGACAGATTGCTACCTGGGAAATTTGAAATTTCTAGTTTCGAAACACTGCTGCAAATGATGTTTTTGCACAATCTGGAACAAAATGTGGAAGACACGAGGGTAACACTCGAATCCCGATCACTTTTTGACTTCTCGTTCTCCCGTCAGTCTTAACGATGCAGCAATGGAGTGCCTTTAGCGAAAATAACCCCCATGACGTCAAGGGGGTTCAGAGTAGTGGGGCGGGGACGTTTTTGTTAAAGGAAAGAACGAGCGGGCTTTGATTTGAATTTTTGCAGCTTCTCGGGGCGCGCATGGCTCTAGTATTTTGCAGAGATTATCTTCGATGCCTTATCTATGCAGTGGGCTTGTTTTTCAAAAATGTTTGGACCCTGGTCAGTGGCCCTTTAAAATGCGGCTACCCAACGCCGTATAAATGAGCATTTCACTAACTCATTTGCATGATTCGGGCACCTTTCACCGGGCGAAATGATGGCGGCGAATTTCAGCCATTTTTTGCAATGGTGGCACAACGTAAACGGGATGAAACGTCATTCTGATATCACTCCGAAATGTGTGCCTATCACGTGCTTTACGTGATATTGTTCCAACCAATCAGATTTTAGGAAGTTGCCATTTCCGGTGTGCAGCTATTTTCTCCAAATTGTCAAGTCGAGCGCAGGTGCTGTCGCACGGACCACTAGCTTCTTTTCCCTTCACAATCGCATGTATGCAACAGCTGGGCGCCAAGAATAGCACTGCGAAAAAACATTTTCAAAGCCACGTCAAATCGACGCCACCCCGAAAAGTGCTCCTGTAACCGACCCTGACTGACACGCCCATTGACGGCGATTGACACTTCTGACAGCCAATCAGAGAGGCAATATGGTGCCGACAGGCGAATGTGAATATCGAGAATCGGGCCCCCGGTCAGCGCGCCTCTAAATAAGCTGACGCATGAACATGTGATGCGCGGGCAGCGGGCGAACGGACCGTCGTGTAAACCGGCCTTTAGCAAGACGCTGTTCGCGTTCTTCATCTGTCTCCGAAGCCCGTTGTCGTTTCCTGGCTTCGTCAAGCCGACGTAGCCTCTCTTTCTGTTTATCAGGCGGCATAACGACTGAGCCGGGTGGTTGGATGGTTGCGACTGAGAGAAGGATGAAAAAGAAAAGTGCACGGACCTGCCGACTGGTTCGAGCCGAGCCACCATCGCTGCCATGTGCAGAAAGAAGAGAGTGAAAAGATAAAAGGAAACAGTGACAGAGAAGAGACGCGCGTCGCAACAACCGCGTCCGCCGAAGCGGACGCTGGCTGAAAAAAAACAGATAAGCGGCCGCAGCCGCCCTTATTTGTAACTCAAGCGAGCGAACGCATTTTATACCCTCCCCCCATTCTCCAGCCTCCTCTCCACACTCCACAGCTAGCGAGATGGATGGATGGACGGACGGACGGACGGATGGACGGATGGATGGATGGGAGCGCCCCCTTTGAAACGGGGTGGTAGCAATTGCCACCCTGCTCAGCTTTTCGTTCTTTATTATTTTTTTGTTTACTGTGATGTCAATTCTCATTAAGATTCGCCATCATCTTTACCTACGGATTCCTACAGTTCTAACCTTATGCCACATCTCTGCTTTTCAGCCACCAATCCTCCAATCGCTTTTTGATAACTTCCACTGCAGACTTGTTTACATGACCATTGTTATCTTTAAACCCTAGGGCCTCAGAAAGAGTGACTGTGCCTGCATCGACATGCGGATGGATACCATCATATTTGATTATGAGGTGTTCAATTGTTTCCACAGATCTGCCACACACTGCACATGTGTCATCTTCTTCGTTTAATTTTTGTAGCTGCGCGTTCTAAGACACCCTGACCTAGCTTCAAAAAGTAGGGCACTGCCTCTTGAGTTATCATAGAAAAATTCTTTCCTGATCTGCCTTTTCCAGTATCGATATAGTTCTACACTAGGTTTCTTCTCCATTGAATTCATCCAATTTTTAACTTCCGCGTTTTTAACCTGTCGTTTAATGCTCTTTCTTTCTCCGTCCTCATGACCGGCATACTCACTGGTTAGTTTCCTAGTTCTTTTCCGCCACTGTGAGTCAACGCTCTTTCTGTACAAATATTTAAATACCTTAGCTACCCACCTGTTATCGTCCAATTTCCTCAGGCGTTCTTCATATAGTATTTTACTCTTAGCTTCCCGTGCTTCGAACGATGGCCAGCCCATATCCCCTTGTACTGCCTCGTTTGTGGTTTTGCCGTGGGCACCTAGTGCTAATCTTCCAACAGCTCTCTGATTTACGTCTAATCTCGACTGAACTTCTGCCCTTAAGCACAGAACCGCATTGCCGAAAGTAAGTCCCGGCACCATTATTCCTTTCCAAATACCTCTTAGTACTTCATATTTGTTGTACCCCCATAATGCCCTACGTTTCATTATCCCGGCGTCTCTTCGTCCTTTTGCCCTAAGTGCCTGTTCATGCTTTTCCGTATATATCTGCCCTTCGTTTAGCCATATCCCGTGGTATTTGTATTCGGCCACTTTGGGTATTTCGTGGCCTTGTATTGTAAGCCCCTGATCAGTTGTATCGCTAAAAATCATCACACCTGATTTAGTTGCGCTAAAACTGAATCCTAGAACGTCTCCTTCGTCTCCACAGCAATTAACCAAAGTTTGTAAATCTTCCTGGCTATCTGCTAACAGTACAATATCGTCCGCATACATTAAACAGGGAAGTTGCTGCTCAACTACATTTCCGTCTAATCTGTACGACAGATTATAACCTAGACTACTTTCTTCTAGTCTTCTTTCCATATTTATTACGTAGAGCATGAGCAGCAGCGGTGATAGAGGACAACCTTGCCTTAATCCTTTGTGCACCCCCACAGTTGTGGTACTTTTTTCCCTTCCCATGTAATTTCAACTTTATTATGTCGGTAGATTTCCTGTAGAAAATCAATTACCTCATGACCGATACCTAAATCTTTCAATATGCTCCACAGGAGTTCCCTGTTCCCGTTATCGTATGTGCCGCTTATGTCCAGAAAGGCAAAAAACAGAGGTCTCTTTTCCGCCTTAGCTATTTCTATGCATTGGGTAAGCACGAACAGGCTATCATCTAAGCGCCTACCCCTTCTGAACACATTCTGAAGTTCTCCGAGTATTCGATTACCTTCTACCCATGACTGCCTTTTTAATTTCACCGCCTGCACTGCCAGCCTGTACATAACAGATGTTGTCGTAATCGGACGGAAGGATTTTATGTTCATCTTATCTCCTTTCCCTTTGTAAATCAAATTCATTTTACTCTGTCTCCAGCTGTGCGGAATTTGCTGATTTGTTATGACTGTCTCCAATGCTTTTATCAGCGCTTCCTTGATTCTTGGGCCAAGCTCATTAATTACCTTAATTGGAATTTCGTCTATCCCTGCGGATGTGGTTTTAGGAATATTCACTTCCGCCTTTTCCCAGTTAAGACTAGTCAGTTCTAAGCTGTTCTCTATTGTGCTGTCCTGTGTTGCCGCCTCACTTGGGGAGGTTACCCCATTGTCGTTGCTAAAATACGCAGCTATAAATGACGTAATGTAGTTCACAGAATCGTCTCCCTCTAAATATTTTCCCTCAGCATCTATAATCTGTTCCTGCTTTCTTTGATTTGTTTTCCCCAACCAGCTTATATGGTTCCAGAATTTTCTTGGCCCCCCTTTATTTGTCTCGCGAACTTGAGCCAGCCATTTATCAGAGGACTGCTTCATTTTAGCCTGGACTGGGACCTGAACTTGCTGTTTCTTTTGTCGATAAGATTCCCATTTTTCGCCTATTTCCTCTTCAGATAACTGCGCCCTCTTTGCTTCTCTGTGTTCCCTTGAAGCCAGCCGTCGTTGTTCGATGGCCTCCTTAATTTCCATATTCCACCCGCTTCGTGGCTTCCTTTTTTTCTCTCCAGTGGTTTACTCCTTTCACTTGTTTCATTTTTGTAGCGATGAGCAGTTCTAACTGATTATAATCCCACTTTCCCATGGGGCGTTTCTCGATTACTTCTTCTATATCGGCTGATATTAGCGCTATTTGTTCATCGTTTAATTTTTCGTTGTCTTTTTGACTTCGCGGCAATTCTCCTTTGACTAGGGCTCCCAACTGTTGACTAATACGTTTACGATCACTTCCTAAGCTGTACTTCCCCTCTTCGTCTATTTCCATTATTGCGAGCTTAGTATAGATGCCCTGCTACATTAGACAGTAGTCAATGGTTGTTTGCCTGTTACGGGATTCCCACGTGATTTGTCCCTCACATTTAGTTTCTCTATTGACAATAAATAGGTTGTGCCGCTCACACAAGTCTAGCATTAACTTCCCGTTACAATCTGTGTATCAATCCACATCCTCGATGTGGCCGTTTATGTCTCCAAGCAAAATAATGTCGACACCGTCTCCAATCTGATTTATATCGTGATTGAGGCACTTAACTAGATCCTTGTTTTCTTGCCTGCATTTGTCCCCGGTCCGTAAATAAACTACCCCTAGCCATGTCCTTTCACCGGCAATTGTACCTGATACCCAGACATGTTCTTTGCAAGTTGATTTTATTCTTTGCCAATTTGTTCCTTGATGTATCAGCATACCTACTCCTCCTCCCTTCTTCTCCGTTGTTGTTCTGTTGCACCCTTCCCAGACATAGCCATCGATTAAAGGTGGATCGTCTAGATCCCTCAGATGTGTCTCGCATAGAGCGTACACACCTACTGCTTCGTCCTTTAACTGCTGTTCTATTTCTAGCCATTTCGCTTTCCTTCTACCCCCTTGCATGTTTATGTAACTGATCCTGGCGTTAAATTTCTTTTTCGTAGTTTTCTTTCTCGGCCTCCTAGTGGCCATTTTGTTGGGCTCAGCCGCCATTGTTACATTTACTACATCGCTTCTACTTACTACTACGCCCTGAGCCACCGTGGATGCCCTAAAAAAGCTAACGCTCGGCCTCCCAGGCGCCAGCCTATCTCTTCTCCTACACTTCCACTGAAATGGATGCCGTCTCGTCCAAAGTCTCTGCCCAAACCTGCTCTGTGCACTTCCTTGTTTATGTCTACCACCTCAAAGCCTTTCTCGAGGCTTAACTGCCTTATCTCTCGATTAAGATTCACAACGTCGTTAGCAACCTCTACATTCCTTCCTTGTACCTCCAGCACTGTACACACCACGATCTGCGCTTGCTGTGCTATCGCCCTTATACAGTCAACTCCCTCAGGTAATCTTTTCCCTACTTGTGCGGCGTTACCATTCAGGATGTCATTTAGCCCCGCCGCTACCACTACCAAGTTACGCCTTGCAACATTCTCGGAAAGTTCACTTTTTATCGCTCTCAGAACATCGTCCATTGTCCTTCCTGGAAACACCCCGACTGCTGCCCGCCTATCACCCTTTACACGGTCCAGAATAGCTCTTTTGCAGCGCCTCATGTTTGAGTCACCAGCGATAAGCACTAGCGTACTCTGTCCCTACCTCCTATCTTCCGGATCTTGCTGCCTCTTATCAGCGACTGTGACCTCATTTCCTGGAATCAGCTCGTTCTCCTTCTCAGGATACCGCCTCTCGACTTCCCAGCTGCCACCTGTGCGTACCTCTTCCTGTCTGAACATGTCTGCTTGCTTGCTTATCGTTGTCCATGCCAGTGCAAGCCCCATCCACGTGGCTGGCGCTGGAATGCCCGCCATTGTGGCTTTCAATGGCGGTTTCAGCCATTTTTGAGCCCAACTGAGGAAGCTGTTCTTGAAGCTTGCGCTTCTCTGCTCTTTCTATCTGTAACTCTGTTTCTAGAGCATCCATCCTTAGCACTAGTTTGCTGTTCGCCTCTTCAGCCCTGTCCAGGCGTGCACCTCATACGAAGAATTTGCACATAAAATCTGCGCCTTCGGCCTCCTCCACCGAATCGAACCGCGTTTCTTTTAAATTCACCGACGCCTCACACTCCATACAACTAACCTGCAGTAGCTAAACCATATTAGTAACACTCGATTATTGCTTCCACCAAATGCTAAGATATCTACAGGCTCAAGACAAAAAACGCTTGAAAACACGTGCACAAATAAAATAAAATTCTGCCTACCGCAAATGCCGATCGATCACTTCGAAAAAAATAGCTATCTCTCTAAAAGTTGACGCACAAAAAAGCACTGTTCGATCCCGGCCGCGTTAAGATGGGGCAAAAACGGAAAGGCGCCCGTGTGCTGTGCGATGTCAGTGCACGATAAAGAACCCCAGGTGGCCGAAATTAGTCCGGAGCCCTCCACTACGGCACCTCTCTCGCTCTCTCTTTATTCTTTCACTCCCACCTTCCTTCTTCCCCTAATTGCGGGGTTCGGGTGTCCACCGATATGTGAGAACATTTCGGCGCCATTTCCTCTCCCCCAAAAAGCTCTGCCTCTCCCGTAACCGAGAGTAGAGCAAGCATGAAATGCTTACGGGCATAACACGAAGCGTACGCGGACACGACGAGACGCAGGCCTGAGAAGAATGTATATGCAGCGCGTTCGAAACTCTAAAGTTCGTAGAGGCGAAAGCATTTTCCGCACCACTTTGCCTTTGTGACACTGGTGACGTCACCACTGGATTACGCCACACATAATTCATGATGAAGTAATGACAAATTACTAATTAGTAACTAATCACTGCTTAATGACTAAATAGTAATTAAATGCTAATTAATGACGCTCAAGCTTCGCCTTTAGGAGTGGAACGCGACAGCGTGTTGTAGCGCTGCCAGGCGGTCCACGAAACACCACCACCCGTTCGGCGCGATGCCTTGCCCTTTGAACGCGACGCTTCTTGAGGAAAGGAAATGGCGCAGTAATTCTCTGTCATCTCGGTGGACACCCGAACCGCACCGTACAGGAAGGGAGGAACGCCACCACCCGTTCGGCGCGAAGCTACCGGCGCTTGTATTCCGGTCCTGTAGGAGGGCTTAGAGAGTCTCGTTAAATCTCGTAAGGTGCCCGGATGCTCTCGTTTCAGTGCCCGGATGTTGGCTCTCGGTCTCGGCGTGACGTCACCACACTGCCGACAACGGGAGCTAAAAGCATTTCATGCTTAAAACAGTTCTCAATTTTCTCTCAAACCCAGACCGCCCGGGCCATGCCGGGCCGCTGGAGGCTGGCGCGCTTTTCAGAGAACGTCCGTATGCGCTGCCTGCGCTCTCGATTCCTTCTCGTGCATCAGCCCGCTGCTCTCTGACCTGGCTGTTCTGGCAAATGCGAGCTCGGTGAATTTTGCTTGCAGTTCACGGTTTAGACAGTCCTACCTGCAGTTTTCTCCCGACTGCGGTGCGCCGCGAAAGTGTACTTCGTTTTGCATGCACGATGGTGTTTAGTACTTGCCCGCCAACTCTAGATGAAGGGTTTGTCGCTATGTCATTGCCGCGCAGCTTCTTGCAAGAGCTTCTCCAGGGCAACGCCAGTGTGTGATGGTCTCGATTATTAACGGGGCAGCGTCTGAAGTATACTGCATTTCGCGATATCCTGAGGTGAAGGCCCGTGAGCAGACCGCGGAGTGCCGTCGACGAGCTCGTTTCTTTGCGCTTGAAACCGCTTTCATGCTCGTCACTGTGCACCGATCGTTAGCCGAACGGCGCTAACGAAAGTTTGTCCCAAGATTCATGTCCGAGCTTCGCACTGCATGGCCTCTTCATATTTTAGCCGTGGTTGTTATTTATCTGTGTGCAACGTAAACGTGCTCCTCTACGATTGTGGGATTTGAATGTCTTCCTCGCAGTTTCAGCAGATGAAGTGACTTGCGCTATACAGTCGTCGGTCTTCGCGAAAAGTTTGGTTTATGGGGATTTAGCGCCCCAAAAGGACTCAGGCTATGGGGGTCGCTGTAGTGAAGGGCTCCAGAAATTTCGACCACCTAGGGTTAAATGCACTGACATCGCACAGTGCAAGGGCCTCTAGAATTTCGTCTGAATCGAAATTCGGCCGCCGCGGCCGGGATCGACCCCGCCCTGTCGAGTCAGCAGCCAAGCGCCATAACCACTCGGCCACCGCGGCGGCGTGGCCTTCGCGAAAGGTTGTTGTTGTAGCCTTTGACAGAATAGGGGGCAGTTATCTGTGCGGACCAGTCATATGTTTTCTCTTTTTCTTTCACATGGTCCTGCAAAGCACGTTCAGGAAGGAATTGCTAGCCAGAGGGGAGCCACAGTGTAAATACCTGATGTTCTGTAGTTCCCTTCCATGTGTGCACAGGACGTGCATCATTAATTGTGTTTATATTTGCTCAGGCCTGTCACTGCCAACTCAATTTCAAGGCGATGGATGCTGCAAGGAAGTCGTATTTAAGCAACTTTCATGGACACTAAGAGGGTATTTAGACAAGCAAAACAATGATGAAGCTCGGAGCCAGCAAGTCTGTTGGAGGAAACCTGGCGGTCGATGGGTGGACCTCACGTGGCGGTCAAGGAACAACGCAGCTGCTGCTGTAACCAGTTTCCAGTGCAGTTCCATGCAAGTAGCACACGCATCACTTGCTGTTTCAGTGAATCCAATACACTGTTTTTGTTTGTTGCTAATTATTGGTTTGTGAATGTGCGAGATGGTCATGTGTACGTCAACAAGTAGCTGCCTATGTCGTCACTTCGTCTGCTGCAGCAGGATCGCTCACTTGCTTTACTCATTCTGAGAGTTACGTTGTGAAATTTTATCTGTACAAACTTGCTCCTTTTGCACCTTTTGTATGTGCACGTGCACAGGGAGTGAGTTCTTTGTGTGAGCTCCCTTCTCCAGCTCGATTCGGCCTTCACCTCGTTTATGCAGTGAGCTGCGAGTGGTGTGGCGAAATGCAAGGTTTCATCATTTCCACAGGTCCAGAGCATGCTGCCAGTTAAGTTTTAAAAATTCAAATTATTAATAGCTTGCCTGCAGTGCGGTTTGTGCTGTGCAGTGCAGTACATCGTAATAACCGCAAAATTTGGTGTCTGAACCCATTTAATGAAGGATAGGGTACCCTCGCTAACTTCACACTAGCTATTCTCCTCAGTGCGAAGTTGCATGTCCAGTCGTCTCCACTTGCTTGCCACAACTCTTATGCGGTGAAGCCGTCGTGGCGGCTCAGCGGCTTTAACGTTCGGCTGCTGGTTACAGGGCCGCAGGTTTGATCCCAGACGCGTAGGTTGTATTTAGATGGATGTGAGATAGAAAGGCGCCTTACTGCTGTGAGACATCAGCGCATATGTAAAGAACCCCCTGGTGGCCAAATGATTAACAGGCTTCCAGTAGCGCACCATTTATGGTCCGCGTGTCACTTCAGACGACAGACTCCTTCTGGTTTCACCGTTTCCGCACCAGAAGTGTAAGTACAGGTGAGGACTGCACTCAGGCCAATCCCGCCCATCATGGATTGGTCTAGCCACCTCAGCTGTGTGGATCGGTGCTCCATCCAACTACAAACGGAGACAATTCGGCAATCTTTGGCAGAAAGCAAAGCAGCAGCCGTACGACAATATTGTGGCGTGCTGGTCTAGTACTACAAATCGTTTCGTTTGCAGCTTTTGGTTTCCTGCGGGTCGTGTCTTGACACGGCAACATGTGCAGACATCTCCGCACGTATGTAGGAAGCAATGCTGAGAGGGCAGACAAAAGCTGTTGAATGCCGCGCTAGAATGAAACTAATTTCTTCTGGCGTGAAAAAAGAAGCGACATATGAACCCCCTCAATCATATGTCGTTTTGGTATTCCATTTTACAAGCGCGGTTTCTATGTGCCGACACGCTTTTCATTATCATATTGTTGCGTGGCGGCAAGGCTTGAAAACAAGGCTACATCACAGATGGCCATGGCATGATTTTAATGGTGGTTGGTCCAGCGCGACCGTTCCGTGCCGCGCCACAGCCAGTTTTGTCGTCTTCTAGTCCGTGACAATATCTTGCGGCTTTTTTCTTTGCGCATTGACGGGCACCTTGGCGTGATGACGCTTGCCCGCGGCACGGCACGTAAAACTGACGACTGAACTCGGACTGATCAATGAGAAGAAGAAGGCAAGGTATCGTTGCTGTTAGCCAAGTATAAAGTCAGCCTCGGCGATTGTACCATGCATTCCGAATGGCATCCCGTTTGACACCAGAAGGGCGGCGACTTATAGGGACCGGACAGCTGGACAGGTGGCTCTCGGCTCTTCCCTCGTCGCCGGAATGGGCCGGTGCCAGACGGCTCATTGGAGTGCGCCTTTGTCTTTGGTTTCTGTGGAGTTTGCTTCGGTGCTCTTAATTTAGGTGGTGTTGTGCGTGAATATGTCTGCTGAAACGAATTATAGGCCGACGTGTTGTGTCGGTGGCTGCACTAACAGCTATGCAAACTCGTCGGACACTTCTAACCGATTCATTTGTTCCCCATTTTGCACCGAATTTTGCATACGCACTTAAATACAATATATCACTTTTGCTGGCGAATAGCTGACTGAATAAAATTCAAGCTTCGCCTATTTCTTCTGCTATAAAAAAGTTGCAAGTATGTGCATTCTAGGTTCTCAAAGGTCATGTTCTTGAGGAAATCATAATATGAGCTGCGAAAATCTCAAAACTTTGCAACAAAAATGGCGATCGCACCATTCGGGTGTGAAATAAAGATAAACTCTACGGAATCTAGCAGAGGACCTCCAGGCAATATTAATGCGAGAGCAGTTATTTTCTCATGAGTGGCGTGTACTGGACCTCTCATCATCAGAGCGTGTCGGCAGAGTGTAATCACAGCGTGTCCGCACTGTCAGTCGTCCATTATCGGGTTAATTAATGAAATAGTTGATTAAGCAAATTTTTAATTCACGTGCATGAATAATTAGTTCAGTAAGATGGTTAATCACAAGAGTAAGTAATTAATTTAGAGAGATAAATAATTAGTTGAATTAATCAATCACTTAACAAATTAGGCGTTCATTTAACAGAACGTGTAAATTGGTTAATTTCTTATTTAATTAAATAAGTAAGTAAGTTGCATTACATTCAGTTCAGTCACCGAAATGGCTAATTAACTGGGTAAATTAGTGACCGAATTAATTAGCCAAATTAGTGACCACGCAATAAAAAAAACAACGACCCTTCGCGGCGTATGCATTGCGTGCCCGCCTATAGCACACAGAGGGCCAGGGTTCGAACCGCAATTCCCGCGAAAATCTTCTTTCGAATGGTCATTTGCGTGCACACAAGCTCTGATGACACGCTTTGCTGACAGTCCTGTACACGGAGGCAAAACAAATAACTTAACAGCTTGGCGGTCCTCGGATGGAATCATCGCCGCTCTTGGCCGTGCTCAATTTAAAGCTGGAAATGAACCTTCGAGGAAAGGTTCCAAGGGCGACTGCAGCAACAGTCGGGAATATTGTGGAAGCAGTTGCGCGTTGCTGCGATCATTGCAGGCAGATCTGGTCGCATCCCTCGTCGCGAACATAAATTAAGGGGACGCCTTCGTCCCCTGCGTTCGCTTTCCCTCAACTCACTAGTTTCCTGTGATTAGCTTCCCCGGAACGCACTCCCTTTAGTGGGGTTACTTTTAACTAACAGGGGAGGGCGCTCGCGTCGCAGCGACAGCAGCGCCACGGATGGCGTGTTTTGCCGCTCGCGCGCGGGGGAAGGCTCTCTCTCTTCTCCCTGGGCCCGGGAAGCGTGGTGGACGTTCACGGGCAAAGCTCCTCTCTTCGCCGCGGGCGTCCTCGTGTGGAAACGTGTTCCCCTCAGCTCGTCCCGTCCGGCCTCGGAGATATTCCCTTTGCCCTAGCGTGGGCGAACGTTCGCTCGTAGCCGTGCTGGTGAGTCGGACATCCTCGATTCCTCAGTGTATTTTGTTGCTAGCTGGCGTTATTGTTGTTATAGCAACAAATGCCTTGTTTTTGTCAGCCAGTGTGTCGTTCCTTTGTTCCCGCAGAGCAAGGCCCGCCGTGGTCGCCGTGCGCTCGGTAGCTTACGCGACCACGGGGTGGGGTCCGCGCGGTCTTGAACTGGGTCAGCCGCGCTTAAACGGGGAGAACGGATTTATCTCCCCAGTTTTAAAACCCCACATCTGGCAGCCCAACGTGGGGCCTGCTCTTGGAACATGGGACGACTGTCAGTTCGGTTCGAGGAACGCTCTTTGTCCGGATTTGACAAGTGGTAGGCCTAGTGGGAATTTTGATCGTTAGGACCTGCGGCATGCTTTCTTGAGTGCGAGGTGTATTGCGCTGCAGCATGTTTGAACTTTTCGACATGCTCAGTATGTTTTTTGTCGAGTTTTCTCAAGTTTCTTCAGCACGAGAACCACTTGGTCCGCATCGAGGGAGCGCGAGGCCTAGCGCCCGCGGAGTTGCCGAGCCCGAAGCAAGTGAGTACGGAAGCCGCGTGGGTGGTCCGAGTTTTCTGTACATATTTTCTCGCTGTCGCTTTTTCGACTCTGGGAGTCGCGGCTCCGGGAGCCGGGTGGCCTGGGCCACGGCTGCCGCTACGAGCTCGCTGGTATTGCAGCTCGGCACCGGGCGCTCCGACACCGTCCGATACGGTGGGCGCCGATCACTCAGAAGCTGCTTCGTGCAGTGAGTGGGGTAGGACCATCCCACAACGCTGATGTCTCCTCACGGCTGCGCGCACGAAACCCGTTTCGGGTCTTTCCTTTGTTGGGGGTCGTCGACCGTCAGAATGGTAGCGAGGCCTAAGGCTTTTCATAGCTGCCTGCACCATGTCAAAAGTGACACGACCACCGGACCATGGTGCTGAGAGGGGGCGCACTTTGCTGCTCACCCGTTTTTTTAAGCTCGCATGAACCGAGCATTCTCGTTCAACTCAAGAAAGGGCTTTGTTCATTCGAACTTTGCGTTGCACGGCCGCCCGACACCTTTTGCTAGCGAGTTGAGCATTGAGCCACGAGGCCCTTAAGTACGCCGTTTCCCCTCCCGTGACCTACGTTAAAGGCATGCGGAGTGTGTTTCGGAAATTTTGCAGATCCAGTGGAGCCACTCCGGCTTGCTGTCCTGTGCACATCGTCTCGCTGCGGCCTGCTGCGACGGAGCGGCCTGTGTCCTGTTCGCCGCATCCATCTGGGGCAGCCGTGGCGAGACCAGACACCCCTGGCTGCTGTTACCCTGCAGACTACTGCAGAATCATGGCCTGCAGTGGTCAACCGGCCCTCCTCTTCGCGGGCCTGCGGACACGTAGTCCGCGGGCCATGCGAGTCGTCCCAGCGGAGACCTTCACGCGGCCTTCGGAATATCGCGGAAGACTGCATGCACGCTGTCGGCGTGACCTCCGCTGCACGACCTGCCTACTGCGCATGAAGACCAGGAGACTCCTCCATAGCATGTAACTTGCAGGCGCGTGGGTCTATTTAAGGTTGGGGGGATGTGGGGACGCCTTCGTCCCCTGTGTTCTCTTTCCCTCAACTCACTAGTTTCCTGTGATTAGCTTCCCCGCAACGCACTCCCTTTAGTGGGGTTACTTTTAACTAACAGGGGAGGGCGCTCGCGTCGCAGCGACAGCAGCGCCACGGATGGCGTGTTTTGCCGCTCGCGCGCGGGGGAAGGCTCTCTCTCTTCTCCCTGGGCCCGGGAAGCATGGTGGACGTTCACGCGCAAAGCTCCGCTCTTCGCCGCGGGCGTCCTCGTTTGGAAACGTGTTCCCCTCAGCTCGTCCCGTCCGGCCTCGGAGATATTCCCTTTGCGCTAGCGTGGGCGAACGTTCGCTCGTAGCCGTGCTGGTGAGTCGGACATCGTCGATTCCTCAGTGTATTTTGTTGCTAGCTGGCGTTAATGTTGTTATAGCAATAAATGCCTTGCTATAACAACGGACGCGGCGTCGCCGTTGTCCGTTGTAACCAGCAGTCGACATCTTAATGGAGCGGGAGCTTGGAAAGCAGAGGGTAAAATTGGTTTTTAGGAAAGGAAATGACGCAGTATCTGTCTCACACGTCTCTGTGGACACCTGAACCAGAGGGAAGGCGCATAACTGCCGTCTTGGAACAGTGGACACCTCAATCGTGCTTTAAGATACGTGGCGGTAGTGAGAGATGTGCGGTGCATGCGTTGGCATTGACAACGTTATGCCATTTTAAGGAAAGGAAGTGCGCGTAACTGGTTTCCTGGGTCAGTGCACGCCTGAATCGCGCTTATAGGTAGCTGGGGTGATGAGAGAGAGATGTGGGCTGCAGGCATTGACAACGTTGTGCCAGAAACACGGCGCTGGAGCCATAAGCCATCGGCGTTCATTATGTTAATTGGCGTAGGCGTTTACCACGTTTTACACTCCGATCATTTTAAGGAAAGGAAGGGCGCATAACTGGCTCCCTGGGTCAGTGGATGCCTGAATCGCGCTTACAGGTGCGTGGGGGGATGAGAGCGATATGTGGGCTGTATGCGTTAGCGCTGACAATGGTGAGCGAACTCTCGCGATCAACCATTAACTGCCACATGGCAGGGTGTGCGGGTACTTTAATGTAGATATAAAGACAAGCAGGAATTTCTTACCACTTATTCGGCAGAAGATCCCGTTCCTCTCGGTCGTAACGCCTCCCACGGCCGTGACAACCTCGCGAAATACTTGCACATACCTCGTCTTTGACAACCAGGCATTGATGCAGCAAGTCGAGCTTATATCCATCTATTTATCCGACCGCAAAGCTTCCTTCACGACAATCAAGAACTGTTAGGGCAGTGTTTCTTGAAAAAAGGAATATGCGTGAAAAATAACAAGTTGTCTATAACTGTACATACATGTCTTGTTCGAATTCTTTCCCTTAATCTATCGAAAAGCTGAAACGGCTGATGAGCTGCGCTCAAATTTCGCATTAGGAAGTAACGTAATCGTCGGCAATTTTTTATTTTGAATTTTCAAAGTGGAATAATTTTCTCTTGCATGCTCTGATTTCCATAATTCTTTTTGTACTGGTCTCTTGAACGCATGATGAATCTGTTTAACGATAACAATTGGTGCTGGGGAAATCAACGTGGTGAACCTTTAAGCTCTGATTGAAGTTAAGCTGATCTGATCTGTTCGCGCCGCTGTGACCAGGTGGTGACTGTCCGTCTTCCAACTTTCTGGTTGTTCGCTTGTTTTTCGCCTTTGCAGGGTGTTTGCTGGTTGTTAGGGCAGATGTCGACGTCGAATTTCTACGTACGCCGTTTTGCTCAATTTCTTTTTATGAATGTTTGGTGGTGCACTGAATCAAATGCCTTTTTAAAAATAAAGACGTCAATTACCAGTTACTTTCGCATTAAAAAATTAATTCTGTGGTTTTATGCTTCAGGAAACCGTTCTGACAAGACGAAATGAGTGAATGCTTTTATAACAGTAAATAAAGAACAATGTGTATTACCTTTTCTATTCCTTTTGATACGACTGGGAGAAATCGACCTAAAATTATTTACGGAGATTTTGTCATTTACTTTGAGCATGATTACGTTGGCTATTTGCTTTAGTTCTGGAAGAGTGTTCTCTTCAAATACGAAGTTATATATACTCCTTAACACTGTAGCTATGAGATCAACAACAGTTACAATTTTCATGTCATTAACATCACGAGATATTGAATTTCTGCGGTCGATATACACGTGAATCATTTCACTTTCATCAGTGGGAAAGAATACTATACTTCCAGCGATGTTTGGGATGCAATCAGAAGTGGGAGAGTAAGCTGTACCTGAGGCGTCAGTTTGCGCGATGGATACGAAATGCGCATTGAATGCATTGTATAACTCGGAGCCTCTCACGACTTCATTATTCACTTCGATGCCGGTAATGCTGGATTGACTACTGGGTTTAATGACGTGATTTAGGCGTGTCCACAGTACTTCAATATTTCGGATTGTCTTATTCAGATTGGTAGCAAAGTATTCGTCCTTGGCAGCTTTGAGTTATTTGTTTGAATTATTTATTTATTTATTAGTACCTCAAAGGCCCACTAGGGGCATTACATGAGGGGTGGGCATACATATCATTGAAGAAAAAAATCAGTGATGAATGATTTGAAGTATTCCAGGCCAGGATGGATGAAAGCTTCAGCGGGGAGGTCGTTCCAGTCTCTTGCGGTCTGGGCGAAGAATGATTTTAGGTGCGCAGAAGTAGATGCTCGAGGTGTATGAACAGCTTTCGGATGACTGATGCGAAGTGAAAGGCGGTATGCAGGGGTGATAACAGATTGGCTGAAATGCGAATGATAAAACTTGTGGAAAAGGCAAAGTCTGGCTATTTTTCGACCGGATTCAAGGCTGGGGAGGTTAGCTTTTGTTTTCAATGCTGTTACGCTCGTATGATATGAGTAATCAGAATATACGAATCTTATCGCGCGGCTCTGGACGCACTCAAGGGTTTTGGCTAGGTTAATTTGTTGGGGGTCCCAGATTGAGCATGAATATTCAAGTTTAGGACGGACAAGAGTTAAATAGGCGGACAGTTTTACGGAAGCAGGTGCCAAACGCAAGTTACGCTTTAGATAACCAAGAACACGGTTAGCTTCGTTGGTTATGTTCATTATGTGGGTGGTCCAGACAACCGGATGTAATGCATTTATGTCCTTGCTTTTCACTGTTTTCCAGTAAAAGCGGTTTTTGACGTTAATTTTCCGAAAGAAATCACGTATTACCCATGGTTCCTGTGATTTTTTGCACCTTTGTCGCACTATGTACGGAAAGTGTTTTCCCGCCCTACCCCTATCCTTTGTTCTATCGCTCCTCCGACCCTTTCTTCCCCTCTCCCTGTCCTTTTATTCCCGCTGTAGCCGCAGCTCAGGTGCTCCAGGTTTCGATGGCAGATGCCGCGGCCAACAACATCTGCTCCTTCCACTTTTATTTTTTTTGTTCTTATTATGAATAAATAGCCACTAACAACAACAACATTTGTGGCTTCCAACACAAGAGCTTCGTGCATGGCTTTAACGTCAGTTCTTGAAAGAAAATGGCTCCTGTTATGACTTAGAATATCAGCTCTGCTTACAAATAGGCGCATCATTTATGAGCGCAGTGTGATCTTTTCCATGAATCAAAGAGAAGATAAACAAGTGATCACTAACGTCGCAAGCAAGCGCAGTGCAAGAAGAAAAAATAGCAGTGGCTTAGCTCGGCAATGCCAGGTTATGCGTAGCGAGAGCAACAGTTTCTCTTGGTTAGGCATGTTGCCGCATCTGAGCTGCTATGCACCGCCTGTTACGCTTCGCATCCCGGCGTCTCCGATTGGCCAGCCCTTCTCTCTGTTCGGGCGTCTCTGCTGCCTTTTCGCGTTCATTCCTTCTAAGCAGAGTGGCCAATTGAGTGCCAGGCGACAACATCTGGGTGCGAGGACTTTATCTTGTCCTGTCGATACCGCCAATTAAGGCCGATTCACACGACGGTCCGTTCGCCCGCGCATCACGTGTTCATGCGTCACCACATTGAGAGGCGCGCTGTCGGCCGCGGTCTGGTAAAGCAAGGAAGCGGCCCGCGAAGATACGTGCGCTTGCTCTGGCAACTGGGCTAGCAAGAGGGCCCAGGCCATTGCGGAATTGGACAAAGGGCCGCACCCGCTCTACAGGACTTCCTGTGCAGTTCATACTTTTGTAAAACACCAACTCGCCCAACAAATGCTTTTGTGCAGTTCAGTAAAGTCTTTCTTCCATTCACTCGCACAGTCATCGGTCGGGAGTACAGTGACCTAGAATATTGCTGTAGTCGGGAGGAAAAACCAGTTCGACCAGCGTTGCCAAACACTTGAAAATAATTTGCTAACTGTGGTACACCCAGCGCGTCGTCTGCTCTTTTATCCGTCACATCCGCTTGACGTCGTCGGATCGCAGGCCAGTTTTTAGTGGCGTATTAACCCGTGGTACGCGGGCCGCGGGCGAACGGACCATCGTGTGAATCGGCCTGAAGCAGCACCTTTATATGTATATATATATATATATATATATATATATATATATATATATATATATATATATATTACGATGAAAAAACTTGCTCGACTGCTGATAACATAAGGAAAGAGTTGAAGTACACTTCTTAGAGAAACATTTATTTACCGACGGTTTCGGACGGTGGACCGTCCTTCATCAGGGTAAGGTTGTTTGCTTCATCAGGTTTCATCATAATTGGCTTCATCAGGCCAATTATGTGGGATCGTCATCACCCTAGTGACGGTGTGCTAATTAGGTGGCACTTCGCCCACATATCGCGGGTTCGGGCCGGAGCAAGCTCAGGGCACTGCCAGTGTTTGGTGCGCGCCTGCGCTCTCGCTCCGAAGGAAGGAAGGCGCAGTTATTTGAGAGCACAAGTGTTTATTACACAGAAAGCTGCATTACATAACACTGCACTAATCCCCAGACCTCGGTGAAACCCAGAGCCTCGCCGCAGCACCCGAAAGCGGGCCCGCGGAGCCGCGCGCGCAAAGCAAAGACTACATACGCGCGTGACCGCACAGCTAAGGGCGATAGCATGCCGCGCGGCCAACCAAAGGGTTAAATCACGCGCAGCACAACACGAGGAAGGATGGGGTATACGCGGAGCACATCTTGACGACGCAGGTCGCACATCGATGGCTCATCGCGCGTCGTCACCGGCAATGGCCGGCGATGACGGAGAACCAGCCAAATCAGGCCCTCCCGAATCCGGAGCGCGTCGGCGCCACAGAGGCGGGCTACACGACTCCGGAGGTTCGGGCCTAGACTCAAGCATACATACTAGATGCGCACGTTAAACCACCCGCGCTCTTGGGCCCCCGGCAAAGACCGAGGCGCCCGGGAGCCTTACCCTGATAAAGGACGGTATATATATATATATATATATATATATATATATATATATATATATATATATATATATATATATATATATAGCCGCGGTGGCTCAGTGGCTATATATATATATATATATATATATATACATAAAGGCGCTGCTTCAGGGTGATTGACACGATGGTGCGTTCGCCCGCGTATCACGGGTTCATACGCCACTAAAAACTAAAATATGAGAGAAGCCAACAGTGTATCTATATACACACTGTTGCGTCGATCAGGGAAAAAATTTTCTCGTCAAAACCGCTTGCTTTTTCGGGCTACAATTTCGCACCAAAGCGGCCTTTGGCGGTCAGTTTTGTTTTACACTTCGTTTGGATGGGGCACTTGCCTGATTTTGTCAGAGTTAGTCGAAAATGATATCACCTCTGAACTAAAGAAAGTGAAGGAAGAGTGTATTGCACTAAGGCACGAAAATAAGAATCTAAGCACCCAACTGAGCAATGCAGAGGACCGGATCGCGGACCCGGAACGGTACAGCCGATTAAACAATGTCGAAATCAAGAAACTGCCAGCCACGGTCAAGGACAAAGCAGTTCAGATGGCTATGAAAGTTGGGCAGGTGACTAACGTCGCAATAAAAGAATCTGACATCGACATTGCGCACAGTGTCCCGACAAGGAAAGGAAATGAGGCCAACATGATCATCCGATTCTACTCTCGAGCCATGCGTGACGCGTATCTGGGTGCTGCAATGAAAAAGACAATCACTACTACAGATCTTCGATTCACAGGACCTGAACAAAATATTTGCGTGAACGAGCATCTCACGCCAGAAACGAAACGCTTGCTCGGGGCTGCAGTTGAGAAAAAGAAAGAAGTTCAGTGGAAGTATGTGTGGATAGTATTGCCCAGGGACTAGCGGTACGTTTCCAGACTCAAAGAAATGTCCCTCTGCGCGCAATCACACCCTCTTCAGATTATACCGAGGTTGATGCGTCAGAGCTCCTCTCAGTCCTGGCAATGATGCACCCTCCAGCTCCCGGGCAAGATGGTGTCACTGTTGGTATGATTAAAATTTTAGCCCAGGATTTCACAAGCAACCTCTTAGATATTGTCAATACTTCATTGAACAATGCATGGATTCCAAGCATTTGGAAGATAGCGAAAATTATTTTATTGAGGAAAGATGCAGGTAAAGGGTACGTTTTAGATAATATTCGGCCAATTGCACTAACTTCAAATTCAGTCAAATTAGTTGAAAGGGTAGTGCACAGCCGTCTCACAAAACATGTTCAGGATGTTAACGGCCTTAGCCCAGCACAGATTGGCTTTCGTCGCGGATGCTCTATATGGTCCGCGCATGTGGATCTAGAGAGTAGAATCCGGCTCTCGATACGCAGAAGAGAAGTTTCAGCTTTGGTGACTCTTGATGTAGCAAAGGCCTATGATAGTGTAGAACATACTATTTTACTTGACAGACTTGCGCAGTTACATCCTCCAACCTACATTTATGCATGGATATCTGAATTTCTAAAGGACAGATACTTTTACTGTGCAGAGGGTACCCTACGTTCTAATCCTCACCTTCAATCAAGAGGAGTGCGGCAAGGCTCGGTACTATCACCGCTGCTTTTTAATATTTTGGTCAGTGACATCCCCATCCGTCCTGATATAACAGTTTTTGTGTATGCAGATGACATAGCTTTTTTCGCCTCGGCCACGGATATCCATTCGCTTTACCAGATTCTGCAGGGATATTTGGATGCTCTTGGAGTTTGGTTGCACCGTATTAATTTATCCCTGAATGTTAACAAATGTGGCACACTGGTATTTCGTCCAGACACGCCTTTGTACATTTCATTAGCCCATCACTCTAATCTGATTCCACAAGTGGAATGTGTTACATATCTAGGTGTTACTTACCATCCAACCTTAGACTGGAGCCTTCATATCAAGAACAACGTGCGTAAAGGAGAACGCGCTCTAGGCCGGCTGACACGAATCGTCAATAAAAGGTTTGGGATGCGCCGCGACACATTATTGTTACTTTACAAAGCTTATGTAAGACCTATACTTGAATTTGGTTCCATTTTGTTCTCTGGTAGCGCAAACTACAAGGTACAACCCTTAATCTTACTGGAAAGGCGTGCTCTACGTCTCTGCCTTGGTCTCCCAAAATCAGTTTCAAACGCCCTGCTTTATCTCGAAGCCAGTATGCCCGATTTAATTTCCCGCTTTCAAATACTCACGGTGCGAACTTTCCTCAGGTTGTTGGACCCGATGACTAATGTCAGTACTCCTATTTTTGTGTCTCAGCAGGCCTTATTTTTTTACCATCATTGGCCACGATATCAAATGCCACAAATTACCTTAACGCAGAAACTTTTAACCCCGATTGGTGTTGATCTCAGTTCTTTGCTGTGGGTTGACGACACGCCGGCAGCCGTGGAATTCCATTTTGACCACATCTTCCCTTCTCATGCGAAACACATGCCCACAAACATTTTAAACGGCATTCTTTCTGGTCATATAGCGGAATTCCCCCATCGTGTGGTGCTTTCTACTGATGCCTCCGTCAGCGGCCAAAAAGCTGCAGTTGGCATCTTTTCGCAGGATTTGGCATGGAGCTATTCTGTCCGCATCCCACATTATATCCCCATATTCTTTGCGGAATTTTTGGCTCTTGGAATGGCCCTGCACAAAATTCCGTGCGATGTATCCCAGGTTATCATCCTGGCTGATTGTTTGTCAGTTTTAGTCTCCCTTGAAACTTCCCAAAAAGATTTTTTGTGCCGTTTCCTGCGATTTTTTGTCCCCTCCACTTTAAAGGAGGTCCGTTTTGTCTGGGTTCCTGGTCATGCAGGCATTCATTCCAACGAGGTGGCTGATTATTTAGCAAGGTCAGCTCTTGACGGGCCAGTAACGCATCCCGTCCCGAATTTCAGTCTGCTGGCGATCTCCAGGTTTCAGCGGTTCCAACACATATCAGCCAGGTTACGCGATCCCCTACTAAATACTGCTGATTATCAGCACTTAGCGTATAAATGGAACGTCCGTTCGTGTAAAACCAGGCAGTGTGAGGTATCAATGACGCGACTGCGGTGCAGGATTCCCAGTTTAGATTTACACCTATGCAGATGTGGGTGGTTTCCGACAAACCTATGTGACTCATGCGGGGTCGTTGAATCTGTGGACCATTTCCTGCTCTACTGTCCAAAGTACGCACTTCAGAGAAAGATTTACCTGGAGGTCCCTCTCTCCAGGTTAGGGCTCCCGTTATCTATGCCAGTGTTGTTATCGTTCGGAGCGAGCGCCAAAGGATTTGCTTTGAGTTCAATTTGTGGGAATCTCCATGATTACATAATTGCAACTGGGAGGTTGATTTGCTAACTCCTTTAAAAGTCTCGGAATTTTTTTTTTAATTATGATTATTCTCGCCAAAATGTTCTTTGTTATTTCACTTCAAATATTCTTCTGTCGTTTTTCATGAATACATTTTTCAAAATTCACGTTTAATCCTATGTAAATTTTCTTATGTATACCACTACACCTTGGCCAATCCCCCCCACGTGGGTATGTGCCATTATAAAGAGGTGAAGAAGAAGAAGAAGTATGTGTGGACCAAAAATGGCATCATCCTTGCCCATAAGACAGATGTCTCCACTGTTGTTCGAATTCGTTCTCGAGATGGCCTTTCAAAAATGACTTGAGCTCTCCCATGATCTCGACATATATACATTTTTTGTCGCACCAAAATGGATGAATGCCCTCTTTTTACTCCCGCTCAGTTAAACTGTTTTCTGAGGTTTGATGAAAGAAAGTTCCTTAAAATAATGCACCTCAACATGCAATCAGCAGTGAAGAAGGCGGACCAACTTACCTGCCTTTTGCAAAGTCTGTCACTTACTTTTTATGTTGTTTTCTTATCGGAAACATGGTATCAGTCGGGCATTGACGGTATAACTGTACCTGGATATAGTTCATATTTTCTAAATCGCACTGAAAAACGTGGCGGTGGTATCGCTATTTTGATAAGGACCGGCTACATGTGTGAAGAGCGATCCAGCCGTAGCATTTCAAGCAGTTATCTAGAAATGCTTACTCTCCGGTCAGGTCGCCTGACGTTCTCTGTCGTGTATCGCCCGCCGCAGGGAAGCACAGTCAATTTCTTTGATAGTTTCGAGCGCGAGCTTTCCTTCTTCTCATCTGAAAACTACCGGTCCTACATAGCAGGTGATTTCAATATCGATATGGGTAGCACTGAACCTGCACAGCTACAACTGAACACTATCTTAGAAAGCTACAGCTTTCGAAACCTAATTAACCAGCCGACCCGTATCACAATCACTAGCTCTTCTGTACTAGATCTGATCATTACAAATGATCTGAACGGTGCTTTTATGGGGCGTATCGCGGCTGACATCAGCGATCATTTGCCTGTCTATTCATGCATCGCAAAGGTTTCTTGCCCGCAACCTACCTGCGCCATTCGACGGCAGCTTGTCACTCAGAGGCGGCTTGAAGAATTCAAAGAGCGAATTTCTCAAGTAGATTGGACTCCCGTGGACAGTGAGGCTTCCCCCGACATTGCCTATTCAAGATTTCTCAGCCTTCTTACTCCGATATACAATGACTGTTTTCCTATAATTGCGATTACACCGTGCTCAAAGGCACGCAAACCATGGATGACGCGTCGACTTATTCGCCTGGTTAGCAAGAAACACAAACTATATGCAGATTTTATAAGAACCAAAACTACTGAACTACTTGTACGATACAAATCTTTTCGTAATAAAGTAAATAAAGAAATCAAAATTGCGAGAAATGAATACTATGCAAATCTGTTTGCATATCGCCTTGCTAAAAACCCCAGAGAAAGATGGAGGGAACTAAATACACTCTTAAATAAAGAATTATGCAGCCAGTCCCAAACAAGTCTCAAAATCGATGGTTGTGTTACCTCAGGAAAAGATCTCGCTAATGCCTTCAATGAATATTTCACTGAGTCAGACGTGAGTCCCAGTTCCAGCGTTCCCGCAGCTATATATCGTTTTTTGGGTGCAAAAACCTCAGAATCTGCGTTTTTTGAGCCAACTGTCGAACCAGAGGTATACTCCGTTTGTAATAACTTAAAGAGCAAACATAGCCTCGACGTTAATAACATCCAGAGCAGGCCTGTTAAATACATCCTTCCCGAAATAGTTCAATGTTTGACGCACATTTATAACTTAGCACTTCAGACAGGTGTCTTTCCTGCCGATATGCAACTGGCAAAAGTTGTAGTAATTTATAAGAAAGGCGATAAAAATGCCCTTGGCAACTACAGGCCTATATCGGTCCTCCCGTACTTTTCGAAAGGCTTGGAAAAAATAATTCTACTAAGGCTGCAAAAATTTATTAACAAGTATTCATTATTAACCGATTATCAATACGGATTCACACCCCACAGATCGCCAGAACACGCCCTACTTGCACAGAAGGAATACGTGCTTAACTGTTTTGAAAAAAAGTTACTCGCGCTTGGTATTTTTGTCGACTTCACCAAAGCTTTCGATAACATTAACCATCATATCCTTTTCGCAAAACTGGAACATTATGGCATTCGCGGTCCACCGCTGAACCTTATCATATCATATCTAGGCTCGAGATCTCAGTATGTACAAATTGACTGCTACTGCTCCGACATACTAGCCATAACAAAAGGCGTGCCTCAAGGTAGTATTCTGGGTCCCTTGCTGTTCAACATATATGCAAACGATATTCCTAACTTGTACAACAAAGCGACTTGCATCATATACGCGGACGACACAAGCCTTTTCTTTAGCTCCAATAATATCCAATCACTTACTGACACTGCAAACCAATCTCTATTCGCCTTAGAAACATGGTCACTTAACAATGCTCTAAAGATAAATAAGAAAAAAACTGCTGTGTTACTTTTCTATCCCAAGGGAAAGCACGTGCTAAATCCGCCCCCGATTTATTTAGGTCACGATACTATCAGATACGTTGATAGATTCAAATCTCTTGCCATTCTGTTTACATCGACAATGACATGGAATGCCCATGTAGAAGCTATCTCTCTTACCCTTTCTCGATCTATTGGAATCGTCTATCGCCTTAAAAATGTTTTACCTCTGCAGGTCAGGATGAATCTGTATTACGCGTTTTTTTACTCGTCGTTAAGTTACTGTTTTCTTGTGTGGGGAAATACGACTGTGACGAATATTAACAAACTTTCTGTTCTCCAAAAAAGAATGCTTCGTGCTGTTGCCAATTTACCTTACGATTCACCAATCACGCCAATTTTCCGCGAGAACAGGATTGTGTCTGTGAGACACTTGTTTGATTACAGATTTGCATGCTTTTATAAGCGAACAATATCCAAAGATGACACCTACTTTTCTAATCTTGTCACACTTACACCTCGCCACTCTTCTTATCCCATTAGAAGCTGTGGCTCGTATGCAATCCCACAAGTCAGAACCAACTATGGTTTCATGATGCTCGGGTCTATCTTGCCTCGGCTTCTAAACACACCTTTGTCGAATGAACTTAGTACCATGTCACTGTCTTCTATTCGCAACCTGTATATCTAACAGCACTGCTAACTAAAGCTTTTTTTTTTCTGAAAAGCACCATGGTCGAAATGCTGTATGTAATAGTATAACAATGTAGTCTCTATTTGTACAGTAGCAACTGGTATTATCAATATGTGACATGTTCGTGTATATGTTGCTGTCATGCCGAGTTATTTTGTACCGAGTGTTGTTTCAGTTTTTTACCCCTTAATGCTCATACGTCAGTCAATGTCTATGTACTTTTTTTTTCGTGCATCATGTGTTGCTGCCAACATTCAGGGGCGGCGATCGCTTGTCAAGCAGTGGTGGAACACTGCTTTTTTCTCGCCGTCCTCAGTTTTTTGTATTGCGCGAGAAACTGGAATAAAGAAATGAAATGAAATGAAAATCTCCATCGTATGCGGTGAGTGCGGACCGAAACGGCAAGCTTCCACAGCAGTCGTACCCGTAGCGCCTTCTGCGCCCGCCGGAGGAACGAGCGCTCTACCACTGAGGCTACGGCCGAACGCAAGAGGGGTGAAAGCGGCTGCGCGGTTGGTTTGAGAGTGCTTTCTCGGCTATTTCACCAAAATTGGGCGCAGAAAACGTTGCACGCAACTGCCCCCCCTCGCGGCAGCTTGCGCATCTCCCACGAGTTTCTCCGCATCCTCCCTGCAGGGCAGAGCGCTCGATCGTCTGGAGGGCACATGATGACGTCACATTACTGCGAAAGATCGCAGTTTTGGTTCGCCGTCACCACAGACGATGAGCACTTACGATTAATTTGGACCGAATCAGGCAAGTACTCGCCAAAACGTAATATAAAACAAAACTGAACGCCAAATGCCACCTCTAGCTGCGCAAATTTTGAGCCCGAAGAGCGGGCGGTTAGGCCGAGGGAATTTTGTTTTCGATTTTCTCTTATTGATGCAACTGTTGGTGTGTGTGTATGTGTGTACAATATGTGTGTGGTATACAATATATATATATATATATATATATATATATATATATATATATATATATATATATATATATATATATATATATATATATATATATATATATATATATATATATAGGGAAGCGGAATGAGGGGCTCGTTATAAATATGCCAGAAGCCAACAGCCACAGAAACCAAGGGGCACAGGGGATTTTTTTTCTTTTCAAATATATTTATTTAGTTTGTGGTGTTGATCAATTTAGAATATTACTGAATATGTTATCGCTTAAAGTTAATTGATTAGAAAAGCAGAAGAAAAAACAATCACATGCCGCCGGTGGGATCCGAACCCACGACCTCCGAATTACGCGTCCGGTGCTCTCCGGAGAATTCCACATAATATATATATATATATATATATATATATATATATTATGTGGAATTCTTTATCCCCTGACTGTCAGTGTATGGTCTACTGTGGAGCAGCCTTTACGCAAGCCTGCTTGATCATTTGCTCGATTTAAGCGTAAGGTTGTCCTGGCTTCATTACCGATTACTTTGGTAAATACCTTACACGCAATGGACAGCAAGCTGGTCGCTGTGTAATTCGTCAAGTCCTTGACACCAGCCGCGGTGTCTTAGTGGTTATGGCTTTCGACTGCTGACCCCAAAGACGCGGGTTCAGTCTCGGCCGCAATTCGACGGAGGTGAAATTCTACAGGTACTATGCGATGTCAGTGCACGTTAAAGAACCCTAGGTGGTCGAAATTTCCGGAGGCCTTCACTACTGCGTCCCTCACAGCCTGAGTCGCTTTGCAATGTTAAACTCCCATAAACAATAAGCCATAAACCTTTCTTTACTTCCTCTTTCGTTACTTGCGCGATGTCCCATTGTTACGCGCTATTGTCTCTGGCTACAGTGGCTACTGTATAGGTTTTGTAGAACTCCTCGTCTATTTTAACCATCTTATTCATATTGATAATGGCATTGCCTTCTTTGTCTCTTAAGGCATACATCTGATTTCAGCCTATGCCTCGTTTACTCTTCACCGCATTTAGGCTGCCTCCGTTCGGTAGTGCATGCGATCGATTGTCTTCATATTAGACATCCTTATGTCGATTACCCTGCGCTTATTTATTAGCTTTGATAGAGTGAAGTTTCGCGGTGCTGTACCTTATTTGCCGCATCCGGTTCGCGTTAGTGAAATGCCCATTACGTTCTTTCTCTTGTGCCCTCCGCACAACTGCAGAGAAGGGGGTGGGTCACACTCGCTACCCAGCGGGATAAGGGAGCGCCGGATAGTGGAGGATTACGGGTAAGGTCACACTCCCCTAGGGACGGATTCATTAGGTCGCATCCTGTTGTGCACGTGCTTGCGGTGAGGCGGATCCGCGTCACAGTGTGTGGCTTTTGTCCCATGTCTGCAGCGGCGTGCGTTGACAGCTTGAAGCGCGGTCAACAGGATATTGCCACGCTAGCTGCAGGCATGAGGAGCGACGTTGCTGAAAAGATGGGTGAAAGTGACTTTCCTTGAACTTGAGTTAACCTGACGTTGATATAAGCTGCATCATGGGAAAGTGAGAGTGTTCGCGAAGCTCGCAGCAGGAAATCATAATTCTCCAAAATCGTGATAGTAGAAAGTGTGTACAGTGTTTGTCGCGATGAGTTACCTTCTTTCCCCAATCATTGATTGGTTGTGTTGTCCTTTCCGAATCGTTAATTGGTGATGTTTTCCTTTCCCCAATAATTTATTCGGTGGATGTTTGTGCAGTTACCTGATTGGTTATTCTCCCCACCGAGGGCGGGGACATAGGGTTAAAACCAGCTGTTTCGGCAGGACCGAGGGCTGGTTTCGTCACGTAGAACTACGAGCCAGTCAAGTGTAAATATGTTTTCTCCTTGCTTGTATATTCCTTTGTGTTATTAATTGTTATTAAAAGTTAACCTCTCCAGAAGTGTCCTCTAGCAATGCGATTGAGCAATTCGAATCTGCAAGACGGCAAGCATCCTTCAACAATCATCATCAACCCAATTTCCCTCGACAAGTTTCGACAGGGGATATCAACTGATAGATCAGCCAGTTCTATTCTGTCTGCGGGGATAGAGGCTTTCATGCTTGGGCTTTTCTTAATTAGATCTTTCGCCTCCTGAGATAGCTTGCCGGTATCCTGTTGAACCATACTTCCGCCTACTTCTATGGCGCACTCCGTAATGATAGCTGTGAGATTATCGTTCATTGCTTGAGTATTAAGGTCACCGTCCTCAGTTAAAGTATACGTTCGGCAACGATATCCTGAATTTCTCTACTTTTCATCTTACCGCTAACTCGTTAATGGGCTTCCGCTTCCCTAGTTTCTTCCGTTCCCTGTTCAAGTCTGTGCTAATTCGAGACCTTACCCTTCTGCGGTCGCTACAACGCACTTTCCGAGGACCTCCACATCCTGCACGATATATGAATACGCCGATTAACCCTCGGCTCTCAGACCCCAGCGGCTGCGGAGCAACTGACCAAGGCGGCGGTAAGACCTGTGACGCAGCGGAGATCCCTAAGAATCTCTAGCTCCGGACAGGCCGTCATTGGAAACTGAACCTGGCAACGTGTCACACTGTAGAACCTTATCTAGTGAGACCACTCTCTAGCAATGATGTTTGAGGAATTAGCGGGTATTAAATGGGATGCTACATGACTCAGTGAGGTTAGGAGGTAAAATGAGGCCTACAAAGTGCTAGAGGGCGGGCACGTACTATGTATCGTTGATTAGCGGACAGACGCCGCCTCGGAAAGGTGCGTGGGGGTGTGCTCGTCGATCAATCTATAGCTGGCAACATAGAGGAATTCTATATATAGAATTCCTCTATGTTGCCAGCTAATACTATAGTATTAGCGAGATGGTGGTGGTTATCGTAAGTAGGCTTATAGTGGTACACACTGGAGGTGGTACAGGCTTACTCTCCTACATCCAGCCATGAAGACCAAATGGTCGAAAGCTTCTATGAAGACTTGGAATTGGCGATGAGCAATGTAAAAACACAGTGCACTGTACGGATGGGTGACTTCAATGCCCAGGTAGGAAAGAAGCAGGCTGGAGACCAGGCAGTGAGTGACTATGGCATAGGCTCTAGGAATAACAGGTGGGAATTATTAAGGCGAAAGCCTTTAATGGCTCATGCTCGCGGTGTCCGTCCATGCTCGCGGTGCACATCCGTGCGCTGGAATCGTGCCAACTGTGGCCTCTCCTCTGCGCAGCGGCGCAACCTCCTCCGTAATTTCCTTTCCTCAAATTCATTTTCTTCAGTACGGCCCCTCTTTCACTTTCTTCTTTCACTCCCACTGCCTCCCTTCCTCTGCAAACGGATGACGGGTGTCCACCGAGATATGCGAGACAGTTACTGCGCAATTTCCTACAATTTCAATTTCTTCACTACGGGCCCTCTTTGTCTTTCTTCTTTCACTCCCACTTCCTCCCTTCCTGTATGGTGCGGTTCGGGTGTCCACCGCGACGGTTGCTAGGCAACGGCTCATACGGCCACATCAACAACACAACAGCGCGATTCGGGCGTCCACTGACCCAGGGCGCCAGTTTGCGCACTTCCTTTCCTTAAAATGATTGGAGTGTAAAACGTCAACGCCAACACAATGAACGCTGAACGGGCAACAGCGACGGCAACGCCGCGAAACGGGCGCCAAAGAGCTGCGTTCTAAAACACTACAATCAAAAAAGCGACCGCAGTCGCCAAAGATAAAATATTCAGGGGGCACTTTGGCTCTCTAAAGTGGTGAAAGGCGAAAGCGTTTCCTGGCACACTGTTTGCTTTTATTCACTTTTTTGCATATTTTTTATTTTTGCTCCTTTTCTTGTTTTTATTGTTTTTATTTTTATTTTCATAACCTATTTTATTTTGTTTTTATTTTGCTTATTTTCTTTTTATTTTCCTTTTCCTGACTTTATTGCTTTTATTTTATTTATGAAACCTATGCATTCAATAGATGCGCCTTTATTCATGCTGGAACCTTGAGCCTTCGTGGCGGAGTGGTAGCGTCTCCTCTTCAAATGCTAAAGGCCCTGGTTCGATTCCCACCCTCGGCGCAGTTTCTTTTTAAGCAGTGACGCCGAAAGGCGGACAAATCTGCCGACGCGTCTGTCGACACGGCTTGCCGACGTGTCTGTCGACATTCCTGCCGACGCGTCTGTCGACACTCCTGCCGACGCGTCTGCTAACGACAGTATGAGGCATTGAAGGCTTTCGCCTTAATAAAAACCGCACATGCGGGAAGCCCGCCACGCGTCAAGCGGTTCGGTGAAGCGGCAATGGATGGACCACAAAGCTTTCGCCAAGCACACTTTCGAATTTCCAAAGTGTCTTCGGTAGTTTTTTAGCAGCGTTCGCAGAGAGAAATAACTTTACGGATCATGAATACCTTCTTCCGCAAACGAGAGAACAGGAAGTGGACATGGAAGAGCCCCAATGGTGAGACAAAAAACGTAACAGACCTGATACTATGCGCTCACCCTGGCATCGTGCAGGATGTGGAGGCCCTCGGCAAAGTGCGTTGTAGCGACCACGGGATGGTAAGGTCTCGAATTAGCCGAGACTTGAAGAGGAAACAGAAGAAGCGTGTGAAATGCATGGAAGCCCATTAACGAGTTAGCTGTAAGAGGGAAAGTGTAGGGATTCAAGATACCCCTTCTGAATATAACTGAGGACGACGAAATTAATGTTCAAGGTATTGCCGCGAATGTTTGTAGCGTTTGTTTTTTCATTCTTCAAAGCTGCCAGCACGCCGCTTTATCGCTTTGTTTTTGATGCAAGACGCGCCTAGATTTATCTCGATTGATCGTAACCAGGCGGAGCCGATTCTACGTTGTTCCAGAATGTTCTATTAACTTTCCTAGCTTTATCTTGAAAGTTCGCTATCAGCTTTAAAAGGTGCGCGGCCGAGAGCGGCGGGCATTCGGTTCGGCGACCACCGAGCACGCTTGTTTATACGCCGCCGCCGACTCATTCAGTTGTTTGCGGACGCAAGCCAGTCCAAATAAAGCGTTTTCTCGAGGAGCCATTTTCACCGTCTTCCTGCTCTCCGGACTGCAGTCGCCCCTACGTGACAATGCGAACGGTAATCTCGCAGCTATTATTACGGAGTGCGCAGCGGAGGTCGGCGGCAGGATGGTTCGACAGGATACCGCAAGCTATGAGACGAAAGATCTCTTTAAGAAACCCCAAAGCCTGAAAGCACAAAACCCCACAGAAAGAACAGAACTAGCATAACTATCAAAGCTAATCAATAACCGCAAAGTAACTGGCGTATAAGGAAATTTAATATGAACAGCATCGAGCATGCTCTAAAGAACGGAGGTAGCCTAAAAGCGATGAAGAGGAAACTAGGCAAAATCAGATGCGTGCGTTAAGAGACAAGGAGGGCAATGCCATTAGTAACATGGATATGGTAGTTAAAGTCTCCGAAGGGTTCTACACAAGTAGAGCGCTCGTCTTGGTAATGCTAAGCGAGTAGTTCTGTCTGCGGTTTCATTGCCTGGATCCCCAGTATGTGCCGGGGTCTATGTTATTTTAACAGGTCTGTCCATAATTGCACCTTCTATTACTCTCATCCGAGGGAGAACACGGCCAAGCAAAGGGAGGAGAGAAGAACGCTGTCCATTCCAGACAGGGACGAGCTAAGTAACAGAGAGTGCAAGATACTAAGAATAATATACAGGCGGGAAACTACCCCTCGCCGAGATGAAGGACATGAATCAAACCCAAAAAGAAAGATGGAGAAAAGTCACTAAGCCAAGAACAAAAATGCATCTTTTGCCGAGAAGTGGCCGACATAGATCACATCACCAGAAAATGCGAAGAAACTCCAGGAGAAAGCAAGTGTGAAGATTATATGCATAGTTTTCACCGACGTCATAGCTCCTGCCATCTCTGGGTCCGGGAAGCGCAGCGAAAGCCGCGGCGTTATGTAAACCCCCCCATCGCCAACCGGTTCCAGCGTACACTGTGGAAGCTAGCCACAGTACCCAAAAATGACGCCCGTGACATCACGTGAAAACTATCTATGAAATGGAGCTTCGTAAAAGCTCCAGAATTCTAGGGTGCAAAAGTAACTGACACAACTGGCAGCTACAGCATCACATAAATTTGAGTGTTAGTCTAGTAGTGAATAAACCCAGTACTCCTCTCCCGGAGGCCAGCGTGCTGTGCCGGAGAGGGTAGGTAGGGGGGGGGGGGTTTAAATATAAAGTTCTTCTGAATCTGAGTCCTACACAAATCTGTACAGTAGCCAATGTAATCATGACGTAAATTACATAGGCTGTCTCACACAGCACTGAGACATCTCGCCAATAACGAAAGACGAAGAAAGCCTTAGCAACAACGAAAAGGGACAAAGAAGCTGATGAGGATCAGGTAAAAGCAGATCTGTTGAAGGATAGTGGGGAGATTCTGCTAGAAAAAGTAGCCATTCTGCATACGCAATGCCTTATAACCTCGACCTTATCAGAAACTTCGAAGAACGCTAGTATAATCTCAATCCATAAGAAAGGAGATGTGAAGGACTAGAAAAATTACAGACCGATCGGCTTAATCTCCATTGCCTGTAAGGCATTCACCAACGCAATCGCTAATAGAGCCAGTACAACCTTAGACTTCAATCAACCAAACGTTCAGGCAGGCTTTCGTAAACGATGCTCGACAATGGACCGTATTCACACGATCAATCAGGTGATTGAGAGATGTGCAGAATATATCCAACCCCTATGTACAGCCTTCATAGATTACGAAAAAGTATTTGATTCACACGGAACGCCAGCAGTCATGCAGGCATTGCGGAATCAGGGTGCAGAAGAATCTTATGTAAAAATACTTAAGGATATTTATAACGGCTGCACAGCTGCAGACAAAATCTCGCCCGTGCTATTCACCGCATGTTTACATGAGGTATTCATGCGGCTTGACTGGGAACAGCTGGGGATTGTGGAAATATTGGGGACGGCCTTCCGCCCCGCACTTCCACTCCGCAGCTGCAGCGTTACCGCTCGCTAACCGCGGAGGGGTTCGTGTTCGAGGGAACAAAGGCAGGGACGACAAGGCGTGAACCCTCATATGCCACTCATTATACTTGCAATGAATACATAGAGCAGGCCAGCTAGCTACACAACATCAGCGAGGCATTTCTCGGAAATAGAAGGAGGGGCTTCCGACTTATCGGCTGGGGCAGGGGAGAGACTTCGGAGGTATCGGCGGCGAACGTTTGTACGCGCCGAAAAAGGCGGCCGCGTCTTCCCGTGCGCGCCGCATTCTTGGGGCAAAGCCATCCCCGAGCATTTTCTGGGGGAGATGACGAGAGAGCGCATTTTCTGCGCTCGTTTTGCTGCCTGGAACCAGAAGTCACCGGCGAGGCACAACAGATATCCGTGCGCCTGCCGCGGAAGGTGACGAGAGCGTGCGGCTGCAACCGCTCGTGACCCATGGCCGGATTCGAAGAGACTCTCCACGGCTCCGTGGAGCCCCGCGTAGCCTTCGAGGTGGCGCTCCCATCACTTCTTGAATGAAAAATGAATGTGATTTATAAAGGGAAACGAGATAAGATGAACATAAAATCATTCCGTCCGATTACGATAACATCTGTTATGTACAGTCTGGCAATGCAGGCGGTGAAATTAAAAATTCAGTCATGGGTAGAAGGTAATCGGATACTCGGAGAACTTCAGAATGTGTTCAGAAGTGGTAGGCGCTTAGATGATAGCCTGTTCGTGCTTACCCAATGCATAGAAATAGCTAAGGCGGAAAACAGACCTCTGTTTTTAGCCTTTCTGGACATAAGCGGCACATACGATAACGGGAACAGCGAACTCCTGTGGAGCATATTGAAAGATTTAGGTATCGGACATGGGGTAATTGATTTTCTACAGGAAATATACCGAGATAATGAAGTTGAAATTACATGGGAAGGGAAAAAAAGTACCACAACTGTGGGGGTGCACAAAGGATTAAGGCAAGGTTGTCCTCTATCACCGCTGCTGTTCATGCTCTACGTGATAAATATGGAAAGAAGGCTAGAAGAAAGTAATCTCGGTTATAATCTGTCTTACAGATTAGGCGGAAATGTAGTTGAGCAGCGACTCCCGGGTTTAATGTATGCGGACGATATTGTACTGTTAGCAGATAGCCAGGAAGATTTACAAACTTTGGTTAATTGCTGTGGAGACGAAAGGAGACGCTCTAGGATTCAGTTTTAGCGCAACTAGATCAGGTGTGATGATTTTTAACGATACAACTGACCAGGTGCTTACAATACAAGGCCACGAAATAAACAAAGTGGCCGAATACAAATACCTCGGTATATGGCTAAACGAAGGGCAGATATACACGGAAAAGCACGAACAGGTTCTTAGGGCAAAAGGACGAAGAGACGCCGGGATAATGAAACATAGGGCATTATGGGAGTACAACAAATATGAAGTACTAAGAGGTATTTGGAAAGGAATAATGGTACCGGGACTTAGTTTCGGCAATGCGGTTCTGTGCTTAAGGGCAGAAGTTCAGCCAAGATTAGACGTAAATCAGAGAGCTGTTGGAAGATTAGCACTAGGTGCCCACGATGAAACCACAAACGAGGCAGTGCAAGGGGATATGGGCTGGGCATCGCTCGAAGCACGGGAAGCTAAGATTAAAATTCTATATGAAGAACGCCTGAGGAAATTGGACGAAAACAGGTGGGCAGCTAAGGTATTTAAATACTTATACAGAAAGAGTATTGACTCACAAGGGCGGAAAAGAACTAGAAAACTAACCAGTAAGTATGCCGGCCATGAGGACGGAGAAAGAAAGGGCATTGAACGACAGGTTAAAAACGCGGAAGTTAAAAATTGGATGAATTCCATGGAAAAGAAACATAGTGTAGAACTATATCGATGCTGGAAAAGGCAGATCAGGAAAGAATTTTTCTATGATAACTCAAGAGGCAGTGCCCTACTTTTTGAAGCTAGGTCAGGGTGTCTTAGAACGCGCAGCTACAAAAAGAAATTTAACGAAGATGACACATGTGCAGTGTGTGGTAGATCTGTGGAAACAATTGAACACCTCATACTCAAATGTGATGGTGTCCATCCGGATGTCGATGCAGGCACAGTCACTCTTCCTGAGGCCCTAGGGTTTAAAGATAACAATGGTCACGTAAATAAATCTTCAGTCGAAGTTAGCAAAAAGTGATTGGAGGATTGGTGGCTGAAAAGCAGAGATGTGACATAAGGTTAGAAGTGTAGGAAACCGTAGGTAAAGAAGATGGCGAATCTTAATGAGAATTGACAACACAGTTGAACAAAAATAAAGAGAGAAAAACTGAGCATGGTGGCAATTGCCACCGCCCCGTTTCAAAGAGGGCGCATCCATCCATCCATCCATCCATCCATCCATCCATCCATCCATCCATCCATCCATCCATCCATCCATCCATCCATCCATCCATCCATCCATCCATCCATCCATCCATCCATCCATCCATCCATCCATCCATCCATCCATCCATCCATCCATCCATCCATCCATCCATCCATCCATCCATCCATCCATCCATCCATCCATCCATCCATCCATCCATCCATCCATCCATCCATCCATCCATCCATCCATCCATCCATCCATCCATCCATCCATCCATCCATCCATCCATCCATCCATCCATCCATCCATCCATCCATCCATCCATCCATCCATCCATCCATCCATCCATCCATCCATCCATCCATCCATCCATCCATCCATCCATCCATCCATCCATCCATCCATCCATCCATCCATCCATCCATCCATCCATCCATCCATCCATCCATCCATCCATCCATCCATCCATCCATCCATCCATCCATCCATCCATCCATCCATCCATCCATCCATCCATCCATCCATCCATCCATCCATCCATCCATCCATCCATCCATCCATCCATCCATCCATCCATCCATCCATCCATCCATCCATCCATCCATCCATCCATCCATCCATCCATCCATCCATCCATCCATCCATCCATCCATCCATCCATCCATCCATCCATCCATCCATCCATCCATCCATCCATCCATCCATCCATCCATCCATCCATCCATCCATCCATCCATCCATCCATCCATCCATCCATCCATCCATCCATCCATCCATCCATCCATCCATCCATCCATCCATCCATCCATCCATCCATCCATCCATCCATCCATCCATCCATCCATCCATCCATCCATCCATCCATCCATCCATCCATCCATCCATCCATCCATCCATCCATCCATCCATCCATCCATCCATCCATCCATCCATCCATCCATCCATCCATCCATCCATCCATCCATCCATCCATCCATCCATCCATCCATCCATCCATCCATCCATCCATCCATCCATCCATCCATCCATCCATCCATCCATCCATCCATCCATCCATCCATCCATCCATCCATCCATCCATCCATCCATCCATCCATCCATCCATCCATCCATCCATCCATCCATCCATCCATCCATCCATCCATCCATCCATCCATCCATCCATCCATCCATCCATCCATCCATCCATCCATCCATCCATCCATCCATCCATCCATCCATCCATCCATCCATCCATCCATCCATCCATCCATCCATCCATCCATCCATCCATCCATCCATCCATCCATCCATCCATCCATCCATCCATCCATCCATCCATCCATCCATCCATCCATCCATCCATCCATCCATCCATCCATCCATCCATCCATCCATCCATCCATCCATCCATCCATCCATCCATCCATCCATCCATCCATCCATCCATCCATCCATCCATCCATCCATCCATCCATCCATCCATCCATCCATCCATCCATCCATCCATCCATCCATCCATCCATCCATCCATCCATCCATCCATCCATCCATCCATCCATCCATCCATCCATCCATCCATCCATCCATCCATCCATCCATCCATCCATCCATCCATCCATCCATCCATCCATCCATCCATCCATCCATCCATCCATCCATCCATCCATCCATCCATCCATCCATCCATCCATCCATCCATCCATCCATCCATCCATCCATCCATCCATCCATCCATCCATCCATCCATCCATCCATCCATCCATCCATCCATCCATCCATCCATCCATCCATCCATCCATCCATCCATCCATCCATCCATCCATCCATCCATCCATCCATCCATCCATCCATCCATCCATCCATCCATCCATCCATCCATCCATCCATCCATCCATCCATCCATCCATCCATCCATCCATCCATCCATCCATCCATCCATCCATCCATCCATCCATCCATCCATCCATCCATCCATCCATCCATCCATCCATCCATCCATCCATCCATCCATCCATCCATCCATCCATCCATCCATCCATCCATCCATCCATCCATCCATCCATCCATCCATCCATCCATCCATCCATCCATCCATCCATCCATCCATCCATCCATCCATCCATCCATCCATCCATCCATCCATCCATCCATCCATCCATCCATCCATCCATCCATCCATCCATCCATCCATCCATCCATCCATCCATCCATCCATCCATCCATCCATCCATCCATCCATCCATCCATCCATCCATCCATCCATCCATCCATCCATCCATCCATCCATCCATCCATCCATCCATCCATCCATCCATCCATCCATCCATCCATCCATCCATCCATCCATCCATCCATCCATCCATCCATCCATCCATCCATCCATCCATCCATCCATCCATCCATCCATCCATCCATCCATCCATCCATCCATCCATCCATCCATCCATCCATCCATCCATCCATCCATCCATCCATCCATCCATCCATCCATCCATCCATCCATCCATCCATCCATCCATCCATCCATCCATCCATCCATCCATCCATCCATCCATCCATCCATCCATCCATCCATCCATCCATCCATCCATCCATCCATCCATCCATCCATCCATCCATCCATCCATCCATCCATCCATCCATCCATCCATCCATCCATCCATCCATCCATCCATCCATCCATCCATCCATCCATCCATCCATCCATCCATCCATCCATCCATCCATCCATCCATCCATCCATCCATCCATCCATCCATCCATCCATCCATCCATCCATCCATCCATCCATCCATCCATCCATCCATCCATCCATCCATCCATCCATCCATCCATCCATCCATCCATCCATCCATCCATCCATCCATCCATCCATCCATCCATCCATCCATCCATCCATCCATCCATCCATCCATCCATCCATCCATCCATCCATCCATCCATCCATCCATCCATCCATCCATCCATCCATCCATCCATCCATCCATCCATCCATCCATCCATCCATCCATCCATCCATCCATCCATCCATCCATCCATCCATCCATCCATCCATCCATCCATCCATCCATCCATCCATCCATCCATCCATCCATCCATCCATCCATCCATCCATCCATCCATCCATCCATCCATCCATCCATCCATCCATCCATCCATCCATCCATCCATCCATCCATCCATCCATCCATCCATCCATCCATCCATCCATCCATCCATCCATCCATCCATCCATCCATCCATCCATCCATCCATCCATCCATCCATCCATCCATCCATCCATCCATCCATCCATCCATCCATCCATCCATCCATCCATCCATCCATCCATCCATCCATCCATCCATCCATCCATCCATCCATCCATCCATCCATCCATCCATCCATCCATCCATCCATCCATCCATCCATCCATCCATCCATCCATCCATCCATCCATCCATCCATCCATCCATCCATCCATCCATCCATCCATCCATCCATCCATCCATCCATCCATCCATCCATCCATCCATCCATCCATCCATCCATCCATCCATCCATCCATCCATCCATCCATCCATCCATCCATCCATCCATCCATCCATCCATCCATCCATCCATCCATCCATCCATCCATCCATCCATCCATCCATCCATCCATCCATCCATCCATCCATCCATCCATCCATCCATCCATCCATCCATCCATCCATCCATCCATCCATCCATCCATCCATCCATCCATCCATCCATCCATCCATCCATCCATCCATCCATCCATCCATCCATCCATCCATCCATCCATCCATCCATCCATCCATCCATCCATCCATCCATCCATCCATCCATCCATCCATCCATCCATCCATCCATCCATCCATCCATCCATCCATCCATCCATCCATCCATCCATCCATCCATCCATCCATCCATCCATCCATCCATCCATCCATCCATCCATCCATCCATCCATCCATCCATCCATCCATCCATCCATCCATCCATCCATCCATCCATCCATCCATCCATCCATCCATCCATCCATCCATCCATCCATCCATCCATCCATCCATCCATCCATCCATCCATCCATCCATCCATCCATCCATCCATCCATCCATCCATCCATCCATCCATCCATCCATCCATCCATCCATCCATCCATCCATCCATCCATCCATCCATCCATCCATCCATCCATCCATCCATCCATCCATCCATCCATCCATCCATCCATCCATCCATCCATCCATCCATCCATCCATCCATCCATCCATCCATCCATCCATCCATCCATCCATCCATCCATCCATCCATCCATCCATCCATCCATCCATCCATCCATCCATCCATCCATCCATCCATCCATCCATCCATCCATCCATCCATCCATCCATCCATCCATCCATCCATCCATCCATCCATCCATCCATCCATCCATCCATCCATCCATCCATCCATCCATCCATCCATCCATCCATCCATCCATCCATCCATCCATCCATCCATCCATCCATCCATCCATCCATCCATCCATCCATCCATCCATCCATCCATCCATCCATCCATCCATCCATCCATCCATCCATCCATCCATCCATCCATCCATCCATCCATCCATCCATCCATCCATCCATCCATCCATCCATCCATCCATCCATCCATCCATCCATCCATCCATCCATCCATCCATCCATCCATCCATCCATCCATCCATCCATCCATCCATCCATCCATCCATCCATCCATCCATCCATCCATCCATCCATCCATCCATCCATCCATCCATCCATCCATCCATCCATCCATCCATCCATCCATCCATCCATCCATCCATCCATCCATCCATCCATCCATCCATCCATCCATCCATCCATCCATCCATCCATCCATCCATCCATCCATCCATCCATCCATCCATCCATCCATCCATCCATCCATCCA
>NC_143021.1:78161191-78218691 GCF_055824585.1 Amblyomma mixtum | reverse complement strand
TGCCGGGAGGGTGTCGTCCGTGTTGACGCGTCTTTGTTGGAACCCGGGGGCTGGCCTTCCCTCTCGCAGCCGCTGCAAACTGCTCGCTGGAGACTCCGCAGCCTACGATATGACTCACGGCCGCAGGGCAGCAGGCAGGGGCGCACACAAAGGACAGCAGGTCAGGGCGCCCAGACAACACAAGTACATCCTCAGGACGTCCTGAGGATTAATTTTTCAGGATATTATGTTGTCCTGAGGACGTCCTCTTCTAATCCTCAAAAGGTCCTCATTTAGTCCTGTTGTCCGGCCTCAGTATGTCCTCAGGACATCCTCAGATTTCCTCTGGAGGATTTTCTCAGTCTGTTTTCAGGACATCAGATGATGATGTAGCCCAGGGAATGTGGGTCACTCTTTTCTTAATTATTGTGGGCCGTGTGCAGAGGGGTAGTGAAAGAGCTTTCTTCAGGCTTCTTTTGTCTTGGATTTTAGCAAACAAATTTTGCAAAAGTTTCGCATACTCAACAAGTGACTGGTTCGTTCACCATATTTGTTGGGAGTTACAGATTATTCTCCATGCAATATTTTCCTACAGCAATGACTATATAACTCTCTCAGGAGTTGAACTATGTCGCCTTGGTGGAATAGCCAATCTAACAAACTGCTCAAAAATTTGCATACTCTAACCCCATCAGAAGCATGCAGAACATGTGACCAGGTTTGCAAACCAAAATAACTAGAGATATCTCCTGAAGGCACATAATATTTTCAGTCACAATGGTTTCCTACATTACATCTCTATTGTACGCAAGTATCTTTTAATAAACCTGAAGTTTTTACGAAATGAAAGCCGAGTGCGAGAGAAAAAGCTAGTTTCATCTCAGTTCAACGCCACAATATTGTCATGCACTAGGACGTTTGTAGGACATTTGAGAAATTTTCGTCCTCGAGTCGTTCTGCGAAGTACAGACTGAGGACGTCCTCATGAGGACATTTTGCCGTGATGCACTCAAAAAGTACTCAGAATGTCCTGTTCGGGATGAGGACGTTTTGACCATTTGAGGACGTCCTCAGGACGTTTGGTGTTGTCTGGGCGGCTTCTCGAGAACTCTGCATATCGCTTCCACGATCTCCAAAAGTTTGAATCAAAGGCAACGGAGACCACGCAAACTGACAATTTGGTGTAATTCAGAGCAATGCGAGTGCCAAACAATTTTATCCGGCACCACCCGAAAGATCGGTTCATTTTAACGTAGCTGTCTGTCTTCGGTCGAAGCGCATTCGCAGTTTGCTTTCCCGCATGATGATGCTAAGCTCACTTGAACTGCATTACCATCTCTGGTTTCGCGAAATTAGCAATTCGCTTCGCAGCCGAAAATAAAATACCAAGTTCGTCTGAACAAAGTTAGCTTTCTGTAGTTGAGCGAGACTTCTCGGCTCTAGCGAGGTTAATATAAAACGAGCAAACGCAAACATCGTCCGATGCCGCGTGCCTGTGCCACGGTATGGCTGTTTCCTCCCAAAAGCGACAGGCAGCTCCCGAAGAGCCTTCAGCCTACTAGCTCTGACACTTGCCGGTGCCAACAAAGGGTCAAGGACAACAGCTAGAACACACCGCTACGAGGAGATACGTTTCTGCCATGGTGACCGTACTCGCTCGCTGCTATACCAGCAACTTCTGAGCGAACGACGCCCACCGCTTCCTGCAGCGCCCCGGTGCTTTTTCTGCAATCCTGGCTGCACTACAAGCCAGGAGACTACGGCACCCGGCTCCCAAAGAGACAGACTGGAGAATATTTACAACTATATACAAGAAACATGGGGCGACCCTTCAGGCTTCCGCCTTCACTCGCTTCTGGCTTGCTGTTCTCCGTGAGCAGCTCGGTCTTGCTCTCCATGTGCGGACCTCGTAGGTTCACCTTCCAAAGGTGTATCGATGAAGCGCTCATCAAAAGCGTAGCATGCACAGCAGTTCTCTCATGCTGCTATTCCGCTTATATCGCTGTCAAGAAAGCGTATTAGCCTTGCTAGCAACTCCGAATTCGGGTCAGGTCTAACGCTGTTTAAGTCGGGGCGGGCATACCATGAACTGAACTGAGTGTCGTCCCTTATCCCGAGCTTGCCACACATTGGGCTGCCATTGTGGAAATATGGGCGTCTAGCCTTCCGCCCCTCACTTCCAATCCGCGGATGCAGCGTTCCCGCTTGCTAATCGCAGAGGAGTTCGTGCTCGAGGGAACAAAGGCAGGGACGACAAGACGTGTACCCTCATATGCCACTCATTATACTTGCAATGAATACATAGAGCAGGCCAGCTAGCTGCAGAACACCAGCGAGGCATTTCTCGGAAATAGAAGGCTACGTAGGAAGGTCTTGCGACTTATCGGCTGGGGCAGGGGAGAGACTTCGCAGCTATCGGCGGCGGACGGGCCGACAAAGGCGGCCGGCTCTTCCCGTGCGCGCCGCATTCTTGGGGCAAGGCCATCCCCGAGCATTTGCTGGGGGATGTGACGAGAGCGCGTGTTTGCTGCGCTCGCTTCGCTGCCTGGCACGACTGCAAGGCACAACAGACCTCCGTGCGCCTCCAGCAAAAGCTGACGAGAGCGTGGGGCTGTGAGGCTGCAAGACGCTGGTCGGATCCCGAAGGGACTCTCAACCAGGGTTGCCAGGTCCTAAACTTGAAAAAGCGCCACAAAAGTCACAAAAGTAGCCAAAAAGTAGCCAACGTGTCGCCGGAGTGTAAAAAGTAGCCGAAAAAGCTCCAGAGTTGCTGAAAAGCGCCAGATGCATAAAACTCGCAAGAAATTTGTAATTCTTGCAGGATGCAGGTTAGCAGTGGATGCCAATAACTGAAGTATAAAAGCGTCAAATGAAACGGTAGGTAATGCATGAACATCATTGGACAGGAGGAGGGAAACGCGCGAGGAATTTCTAAAGGGAGTGAAAATGTGGGAAAAGCAGAGGGGTTTTTCTTCTCTACAGAGGAGAAATAATTGGTTTCCTAAGCAACTGCCATAACAATTTGCATTCCCATATAAATATAGCATGCGTGTCGTTTTTTGCATGAAATTTCTTCACTACTCTGTAAACGAGCGCCTGATTTCATATCTGCTTTTTTTCTGTTTTTCCCCTGTAATTTTTTTTTTCAGCTTTCTATTGAAAATACAGACTGATCGCCACTTGCAGTTCATATGTATTAAAGGCATAGAAAGCACGTGGTCTTGGCCAAAGTTTTTCAGATCACATGGGTTTGCTTTTCAGCCACTTATGGCTCCCCTGAATTCATACATCGCTGTGCAATACGAAGATCCTTCGTAATCATTTTTCAGAACTCTTTGGTCTTTTCTGTTCCCCACTAACCAGCTAAAAAGAAACCATGCGGCCTGAAAAATTTCAACCAGGACTGCAATTCTCAGCATGATACAAGTGGCTGCCGGGCTGGTATGTGCGGCCGATCAACTTGCTTTGAACCACTAGTCAACGAAGGACATAAGGACAAGGAATATCAGCTAAGTAGCAAGTAACTTCCCCGTCTACCTGAGGCGCATTAATTGGCTGGAGATAGGCCGTTTCTTATTACTAATTCTAAGGAAACTACATATCAGCAATACGAGCCAGAGTTTCGGAGTCTCGGCTGGGAAAACAAGTACGGCGAGCAATAAGTGGACACAGGAGCGAGAAGTATTTTAAGGCGGAAGCCTTTAATGTCTCATCGTTGTAGGCAGAAGTTGTCGACAGAAATGTCACGCTTTTCAATTGGTCGAAATGGTCGTGACGTCACAGTGCGCGAATTTCAAACGGGGCCAATTGTACTTTAGCTAGTAACCATGCAACCAATTGAAGGGATCTATAGTGATGTTCCAAGTAAGTGGGACTGAGTTTAGTTAATTGCTTAATTACCTAATTAGCCTAATTAACTTTTCTAGACAGGCCACATAAATAAATAAAACCGAGCTGGAAATTGGTCGAGCTCGGGAATCGAACCCCAGTCTCCGGAGTGCGAGATGAGCATGCTATCCACTCCGCCATGCCAGCTCGATGGTTTTGAATGAAGAAAGGCGCGTCTAGTGAATACGGTGTCTTCGCTCACTCCCATCCTCCTCCCTTCCCTTCCGGCGAGGTTTAGGTGTCCACCGAGATATTAGAGACAGATACATTTCCTTTCCTCACAAAACCAATTTACCGACGAGTGAGGCGTAGAACCGAATGGGCGATGGCGTTCTATGGACTCCCTGGCAGCGTTGCAAGACGCTGTCGCGTTCCACTCTCAGAGGCGAAGCTTAACATCTTAACCACACATCAGTGACCGCACTTTGAGTGAAAAAAGTGCCCCCCCCCCCTGAATTATGACGGGTGTCCACCAAGATATGTGACAGTTACTGCGTAATTTCCTTTCCTCAAATAGAATTTCCATTTTCTTCATTACGGGCCCTCTTTGTCTTTCTTCTGTCACTCCCACTTCCTCCCTTCCTCTACGCTGCGGTTCAGGTGTCCAGCGAGATGACAGAGAATTACAGCGCCATTTCCTTTCTTCAAAAAGCGTTGCGTTCAAAGGACAAGGGCATTGCGCCGAACGGGTGGTGGCGTTCCGTGGACTGCCTGGCAGCGCTACAACACGCTGTCGCGTTCCACCCCTAAAGGCGAATCTTAAGCCTCATTAATTACCAGTTAAATAGTACTCAGGCATTAATCAGTAATTAACCATCAATTAGTGACTTGTCATCACTTAGTAATTAGTACTCAATTATACGTGACGCCACCAGTGCCACAGAAGAGCGAAAGTGGTGCGGAAAACGCTTTCGCCTCTACGCACTTTAGACAGTCAAAGTGCCTCCTGAATTTTTATGTCTGGGAGATGATTACAGGTAAATTTTAAACAAAAGGGCAGGCACAGTAGAATAATAGGGTTCACGCATGGCATTCTAACGCACTCAAGCAAAGATGCACTGGGACCATTGGCAAAAAAATAGATCTATTATTCAGTCCCAACTTCGAATTCAGATGTAGCCAAAAAGTAGCCAAGTAGCCAAATTCAAATTTTTGTCGCCAAGAGGTCCCAAAAGTAGCCATTTTGGTGCAAAGTAGCATGCCTATTTTTTATTAATATTTTGTGATTTCTATTGATTTCTATTGATTTTAGTGCAATATTTTAACCTTGTATCAATGCTTTGTACTTACTCCCCCCCCCATGTAATACCCTTAAATGAGGGCTTTTGGGGGGTATTTTGAATAAATAAATAAAGAAATAAACCCTGCTCTCAACGGCTCCGCGGTGCTCTGCGTAGCCTCCGAGGTGGCGCTCCCGTCGCTGCTCCCGCTTCCCCCACGAGGGAAACTTCCCTCCTCGCCCAACCGGTGCTGTATTGACGCACGGTGATGATTGTCGGCCGCGTCGAACACGAAGAGGGGCAAACAGGTTTTCCACACAATGCAGATTCTTTCATTCCACTATGTCACTCTTATGGTACTTTTATGCAATGTACAGCTTATTCAGGTGTCCCCTGTGTCCTTATGCACTGTTTTCAGATGAAAATCCATTCCGGTAAAGCGAATGCCACACAAAAGAGACCAAATCAAATCAAATCAAAATCAGTTTTATTCAAACAGTCATTAAAAAATACATGCGAATCATCTGGGCCCTTAGCCTTCTCGGCTAGACTTGGGCCCATGCAGGAAGTGCAAAAAAAATATTATAGTGAGACAACTCAGTATTATACACCAGTTATGCGACAGTTATATACAAATAAAAGCGAAATACTCAAGAAATTATACAATAGTTAGGAGGACAAAAACAAAAAATAAAAGAATGAATGCATCCAAGAGAAACACTGATTTATAGTGGCAATAGACCCTCTAGGCAATAGATTCAACTGGTTTCCGTGATGTGGAGGTTGATCTTTCCACCTTCCCGCCTTCTGCGGTTCCGCGCTTGCCCGTATTACGAACTCAACCGTGTTATCATAACTACCACCACCTACAAAGCCACCCTTAAGCAGGCTTGCTGCATCTCCTTAGTTTTAAGGCGAAAGCCTTTAATGTCTCATCGTTGTAAGCAGCAGTTTTTTTTTATTCGAGCTGTTTGCCATCAGGCATAATGAAAAAGGAAAGAGTTATAAAAAGGAGTGCAAACAAGCCTCGCTTAAAAAGCGGCAAAAGTTCGTGATATAGCGATTATCTAGAGTCCACTTGGTATAGTCGTCTGCAACGTCCCATCGCAGGCCAACCTTTCTTAGTAAACGTCGTCTCACGGAAGCTGTAGCCGGGCAAGTCCACAGCAAGTGTTTTTCATCACACTGGTCGGGCACAGCACCACAATGGGGACACTTGTCTGTCACTTCGTAACGTTTGTCACGCCACCAATGACGCACAGAAGGAGTCAGAGCCGCTCCTGCCCGAATCCGGCGCACAGATACCTCCTCCTCCCGAGTGAGACTCCATTTAGCTTTGCGCAGAAGCAGTGTCGCATTCCATGAAGTCTCGACTGAGGAGCGACTATTGCTAGTTGTAAGCAGCAGTTGTCGACAGAGAATGTCACGCTTTTCAGTTGGTCGAAACGGTCGTGACGTCACAGTGCGCCAATTTCAAACGGGGCCAATTGTACTTTGGCTAGTAACCATGCAACCAATTGAAGGGACCATATAGTGATGCTCCAAGTAAGTGGGACTGAGGTTAGTTAATTGCTTAATTACCCAATTAGCCTAATTAACTTCTCTAGTCAGGCCATATAAATAAATAAAACCTAGTAAGAAATTGGTCGAGCTCGGGAATCGAACCCCGGTCTTCGGAGTGCGAGACGAGCATGCTATCCACTCCGCCATGCCAGCTCGATGGTTTGGAGTGAACAAAGGCACGTCTAGTGAATACGGTGTCTTCGCTCACTGCCATCCTCCTCCCTTCCCTTCCGGCGAGGTTTAGGTGTCCACCGAGATATGAGAGAGAAATACATTTCCTTTCCTCAAAAACCAATTTACCGACGAGCGAGGCGTAGAACCGAATGGGCGATGGCGTTCTATGGCCTCCCTGGCAGCGTTGCAAGACGCTCTCGCGTTCCACTCTTAGAGGCGAAGCTTAACATTTTAACCACACATCAGTGACCACACTTTAGGTCAAAAAAGTGCACCCCCCCCCCCTGAATTTTGACGGGTGTCCACCGAGATATATGAGACAGTTACTGCGTAATTTTCTTTCCTCAAATACAATTTTCATTTTCTCCATTACGGGCCATCTTCGTCTTTCTTCTTTCACTCCCACTTCCTCCGTTCCTCTACGGTGCGGTTCAGTTGTCCACCGAGATGACAGAGATTTACTGCGCCATTTCCTTTCCTCAGAAACCTTTGCGTTGAAACGGCATAGGATAGGATAGGATAGGAAAACATTTATTGTCCAACAGAAAGAGGGTAGCCAGAGGGCTACCCGCCTAGACGACGGCCGAAAGGTCATGACTCTCGGCGGCGGCTTCGGCCAGTCGGACGAGTTGTAACTGCAAGGCATCGCGCCGAACGGGTGGTGGCGTTCCGTGGACTCCCTGTCAGCGCTACAACACGCTGTCGCGTTCCACTCCTAAAGGCGAAGCTTAAGCTTAATTAGCAGTTAATTAGTATTCAGGCATTAATCAGTAATTAAGCATTAATTAGTGATTTGTCATCACTTAGTAATTAGTACTCAATTACATGTGACGCCACCAGTGCCACAGAAGCACTGAAAGTGGTGCGGAAAACGCTTTCGCCTCTACGCACTTTAGACAGTCAAAGTGCCCCCTGAATTTTTTTAACGCTATCTTTCGGAGCACAACGAGATGAGAGAATAAAACACACAGAACAGCGCTTGAGATTTATCTGGCTGTGTTGTAACGTACAGTACAATGATTACACCCTGTACTGCCATGTGAACCTCCTTGCACTTCATGTATATGCTTTAGTTTGATTAGAATTTTTTCAAATTACTTTAGCGACAAGAAGCAGGTCTCGAGGTTGTCCGCAGGCCCTATGTATGGTGTAATGCTCTAGCATTGAGCAGGTTTGTTGATGCTAAAACTTGTTTCATATTGCCATGCAGGTGTAAACATAGCTGCTATAGTCTTTCAGTTGAAGAAATTAAATGTGAAGAGTAGACCCAGTGCTCTATGCCCCATGCGTATCTTGGTGCACCTATTTGATGTCATATTTACCTCAGTTGAAGTTGTCATAACATGTTTTCTGTGCATTTAAATTTTCCATCTGGCAACATTTGTAGCACTTCAGGGCTTTTTATGTCTGCACTGCGACCAATGACATGATTAGCCAGCTTAAACAGTGCTACTGTTTCTGCTGCCTGTGACATGCGTTTTTGTTGTTTGTGCTTTATTATTGTATTTGTTTGGTTGATGTAATAAACCATCAATATGAAAACAATACTTGCCGTACACTCTGTTGTGAACTGCGCACATGAGCCAGTGCTTTGTTGGTCATACCTTGCTACACTCAGAGACCAAGTACTTGTAAGGGTACTTGCACCAGTATTTGCGCTGCGAATTATGCATGCTTATCATGTGTCTGGAAGGGTTGCTGCCTTTCTACGCTGCCTTCTTCGCCAGCCACTTTCATCGGGTTTCCAATTGCTCATGAATAAGGACATGACTAGCAGGAACTCGAGCACATTTGACTGGCAAAGGACGGCGCGCGTTGAAAGGCAACAACCTCCAAGAGACGCGGGCTCGAAAATGCGGATTCTGCAAAATGAATGGTTTATAATTCGCGCCAAAAGCACACGTAAGCGTGACGTCAAACAGCGTCACGCACTCGTGCGCGCCCCAAAATCCAGGGGCGCTGCGGTGCCCATGACTCGTAGAGATGTGAAGGCCTGAAAAAAACACTGCAATTTTGGAAAAACACGGTTTTTTTTCGTTTTTTTCAGACGAGGGAAAATGGAAAAAAACATTGAAAATTTCACAATACAATTTCAAGGTTTTACGATTACTTGCTTTTAGTTTAGGTTTTTGTTTTTGCGTTGAAAACAATTACAGCGTGCATCTTTGAACGATTCGACGGCAGTCGTCATCGCCGGTGCCAGGTAGTGCTTTTTAAAACGTTCGTGCTACGAGTACGCGGGTTGAAGGCCAGGTCACATACAAGATCCAGGCTTGACTTAAAAACACACTAATACTTGAACTCACGGCTGAAATAGAACAAAACGGCTACAAATTCTACAGCGCTACACACACGGCATAAATAACATAGGCTGCTGTGCATGTAAGCGGTTTTAGCCAAATACAAGCCTAGCTTCTTGATTTCCAACATAGCAGAGTACAGAACATTCGCAGGAATTCGGTATAGGACAGGGGTCTTCAGCGAAGCACGTGACCCTATCTACCTGGTGGCAAGGCCTTTACCCCAACCAGTCGCTAACTCCTCTGGCTTGCCGACTGCTGCAGATACCACCGTCATCCGCCAGCTGCGAACAAACTGGTCACGTTTCGGGAATGTCCATACAAGGATTCGCAACAGGATTTCAGGGGAACGCGTTCGAAAGCTTGTGTATGTGCAGTCGAACCTAGCTGTGGACGCAGCTTCAATCCATGCTGCTGCGCGTAGTGCCACATCCAGCGACAGTGATTCTGAGTCCCATATGGAGTGACTTATAGATCAGTTTTCATGCTCCCTTTCTCGGTGCAATAGAACAAGAAGTTCGTTCCACAAATATGATATTTATACCTCCATATTCGCATGAAGTGTAAATCATTATTTATCTTCTCGGTGCAATAGAACCAGAAGTTCGTTTCACAATATGACGTCTATAACTGCATATTCGACTGAACTTCGGAGCATTATTATTGATTGTTGTGCTATTGCAAATAGATCTGTTTTTGTCATGTTTTGCAAAATTTCCAATTTTTCATGAAAAAAACCCTGAAAAAACGGTTTTCTTCACTCCATTCAAATTTTCCTGAAATTTTACATCTCTACCCATGAGCCGCCATATTTTGGACCAATGGAATCTACCTTGGGTCGTGTGCGCCGGTGGTGTGAGGTTCTCCGTATGGTATCAAACGAATGGTTGTGGTCGACAGAGGACGGTGTGCGAATGCGCAAAATGAAATTGTCACTGAAATATAGGGTAACTAATTATAGCCAATAATTAGTCAAAATATCGAAATAGCGCGGACGGCAAACAATAGAAGAGATTTGCACAAATTGAGTGAAAAAACGAAAGTTCGAAATGGATTGAAACATGCTTGATGAACGAAATCCAAAGTAATCGATTAAAAGCACTTAATTTATTTGGAGTAATTAATTAATTAGAAGCAAAAGCAATGGAGGGTTGAATAGTTTGGACGGGTATGAAGTGGAAGGAAAAGGAAAAGAGAGAGAGAGGCGACGAGTGCCGAGGAGGCGTCAATGGATTCTTTCGTAAAATTAGTTTTAGAGGAAAGGAAATGGCGCACTGTCTATCTCACATATCTCGGTGGACACCTGAACCGTGCCGTAAGGGTAGGAAGTAAGGTGGGAGTGAAGGAAGAAAGAGAGAAAGAGGTGCCGTAGCGGAGGTCTCCGGGATAATTTCGACCACCGGGTATCTTTAACGCGCACTGACATCGCACAAAACACTGGCGCATTTTGCGTTCCGCCTCCATCGAAACGTAGCCGCCGCAGTCGGGTTCGCATTCCTCTAACGCGGGTAGACGCAGTGATTTGAGAGATGCGATTGGGTAACGGTGAGGAGTTTATCTGATGTCAGGTGATTGCGCGGTGAGGAGTTGTGTTTATTGTTGCGCGGTTACGCTGCTTTAGAAGCAATTTAAAGCCGCTGGCAGGGTGAAAACTTCAATATTACGGAGAAATGCGGGGCACGCCACTGGGTCCCCGCACTGCGCTCGAGTGTTCATGTTCCTGAAGTTCACATTCTCCAATGCGAGCACCCCATCATCGCCAGACGCCTATTTTTACCGATCACCGAGAAGCGGCGCTTGCAGCCTCGACGAAAAGTGCGGCGGTCGGCTCCCATTGAGCTTGGCGCCGAGTTTGCAATCTGCCGGTGGGGGGGGGGGGGGGGGGGGTGTAGTGAGCACCCTCTCTCTTGTTCATTTGCCCTCGCCCCTCCTCCGGGCAAGCTCCTTGGCAAGAGTTATGCATATATTGAAGCGAAAGCTTCACTATGCTACGTAAAGCCAAGCTCACCGCGTCTAGAAATTTCGCCTTCGTTTGACCTGCAGATAAAGCAAAGGAAAGGCAAGGTGCATCACTGGCCCCCTGAGAGAGAGAGAATAAACCTTAGTTGGATGTTTGAAGTCGAAGGCTCCCTTCTGGCGCAAGTGGGTTACTGTAGCCTCGTTTACATGAACCCCACAGCGGCGGGTCGAGTGAGGGGATCGAGTTGAGCAAGGTCAGCCCAACTCGACCACTGCGTGCTTGCATGAACTCGGTTTTAGTGAGTCGAGACCGGTTCAACTGCAGCGACACCAAGCGTCGAGCAGCGCAGCGCGAGAGGGCAGTGGCAGCCTCAAATATTGCGGCATGGCACCGCTGTCTCGGAAGCGCGACGGCGCAAGCGAAAGACAGGTTTGCGTTTATCATCTCTCATTCATTAACCCGACTCTTCGACTCGATCCGGTTTACATGCCATCTGCCCATGGGGTCGAGCTAGTGAACCCACCCCCTACAACGGAGTTGACTGGACTCGCTCCTTCGACTCCCTGACCCGACTCTGCCGTGTTTATATGAACGGACATCTTAGACGTGTTTTAAGCTACGAAACCGATGAAGAGGGATAGCTTCGAAAGCAAAGGAAAGCCGCATAACTGGCCCCCTGGGATAGTGGACACCTCAGGCGTGTGCTAAGATATTGGCAGTAGTGACAGGTGTGCGCGCATGCGTTGGCACTGACAACTTTGTGGCAGAAACGCGGCACTGAAGCCATACGCATTCGGCGTTCATTGTGTTCATTGGCGTTGGCGTTCACAACAATTTAGACTCCGGTTATTTTAGGGAAAGGAAGTACGCATAAATGGCTCCCTGGGTGATAGGACGTACGACTCACGCTTCGAGCTACGTTGGGTGGTGAGAAAATGGAACTTAAAGGGGCCACGGCAGGGTCGTTCTTCATATTGCAATTGTGTACTTCAGCAATTAATACAAGAGCCTCTGGTTCAATTTCCAAAATTTGGATGCCCAGGGCGCAATGCATAATCGAAAAAATGCGATCGAAACTCCTCCCACCTGCAGGGACCGCCATATTGAATGCTCTCGTGACGTCACTAGGGCCTAATATACACGGAGCAGCGTCGTCTGCTAACGTTGATGCAAGGCGGGCAGCGAGGTCTCTTGTACCCTGCACTTTCGCGGGCGATCGCAGCAGCAGCCGTCCCTCATATATGAGTGCCGCAAAAGCGATAACAGTAACGTAGTTTTCCGGTAGGGTCCGGTCACACTAGGCCGATGGGACGTCGATCGACGATCGGCAGGCTGGTCGGTATGCAGATGCCGTCGCTGACGCACCGGTATGACACGCTGGAACCGACAACGACGCCAGCACGACCAACGGCCGCGTATCGTTGTAGTGTGAAGAGTGAGCTTGGGTGAACTTCTGCCAGATTCTTAAATTTCGGTGGACGGAAGACCGCCAGCCCCTTGCCCCTTTTGCGGCGATGCCTAGCGAGTCCGCAGGATTCGTGTGTACGATTTCAGCGATTGCGGTGAGGCAGTTCACACCTCTTAGCGCATGCAAATAGCCGTCGAGCGTAGTTGTGCCTGCAGTGACTTCCAAGCGACGTCTGCCTTCATCACAGGACGCCCGTGAGAAGTGCCGATGTGACCCGGTCTGCAGAGCACGTGTGTTGAAGGTCGGCAGACGGCAGCAGTCGTCGGCGTCGATTGTGGACAACAAATTTGGCTATTTTAATTAATGTAAATGGTGTCCAAACGTATTTCCAGGTAAAGCGATTTAAAATCAAATATTGGTGACATCGGAGGAAACAGGTACAATTAGCAAGAAGCACGGTACGTACGCGAAGCGTTTCCCCATGCGTTGGCATTGACAACGTTATGCCAGAAACGTGGGGCTGAAGCCATCGGCCGTCGGCGTTCATTGTGTTCATTCGCGTTGGCGTTGAAAATGTGTTACGCTCCGATAATTTTAAGGAAAGGAAGCGCGCATAACTGGCTCCCTGGGTCAGTGGACGAGGTCTATGCAAGTATTTCGCGAGGTTGTCACAACCGTGGGAGGCGTTACAAGCGAGGGGAACGGGATGTTTTCCCGCATAAGTGTAAGAAATTCGTGTTTGACTTTATATCTACATTAAAGTCCCCACCCACCCTGCCACCCTGGCAGGTGGCAGTTAATGGCTGATCGCGAGAGCTCGCTCACCGTTGTCAACGCAAACGCATGGAGCCCACATCTCTTTTTTATCACCCCACGTAAGCGCGATACAGGCGTCCACTGATCTAGGGAGCCAGTTATGCGCACTTCGTTTTCTTAAAATGAACGGAGTGTAAAACGCTGTCAACGCGAACGCCAATGAACACAATGAACGCCCACGGCCTATGGCTTCAGCGCCGCGTTTCTGGAACAACGTTGTCAATGCCTGACCCCCACATCTCTCTTTCATCACCCCACGTACCTATAAGCGCGATTCAGGCGTACAATGACGTAGGATTAAGGATAGTTGCCGGGCCAGTTGGTACATGATCTCACCGTAAAACAGCGCGCTTACACGGGACGAAGAAAGAAGACACGCACACACACCATGCAGTTGTAAGTTCAGCGCTGTGTGTGTGCGTGTCTTCTTTCTTCGTCCCGTGTAAGCGCGCTGTTTTACGGTGGGAATGACGTAGGGAGATGCGCACTTCGTTTCCATAAAATGAACGGAGTGTAAAAAATTGGCAGTGGCTTATCTGTGGTTAAGCCTAGATATACAAGCGAAAAGGGTCAGTTACGCTTGGTTTGAAGTCATGGCTGTCGCAGTTCGCGCACAATGCACTGGGAGCACCACGATAACGGTACAGGCGTTCGGCCGTCCGCACACTGCCTGTAAGGAGGCGGAGGAGGAGACGAGCGTGTAGTGAATATGCTTTAGAGACATGTACTGCGGTGTTCATTCCTTTTGGGGGGACGCCAAGATATGAGAGACAGACATTTCCTTTCCCTAAAAGCAATTTTATTTCATTCCATTTTCCTTAAGGCCCTTATGGCGCGGTTCGGGTATCCACCGAGATATTAGAGAGACAGGCGTTTCCTTTCCTTAAAACCAATTTTCTTTTCATTTTCCTTCCCTTACCGTGTGGTTCGGGTGCCCACCGAGATATGAGTTTTCCTGGCGCACTGTTTGTCTTTTACTTTACTTCTTTTTTTTATTTGCGCCGCGTGTGACATCACTCGGTTTCGCGCATGCGCATGCAGCTGTGGCAAATTTTGGCTTTGCCGGCTCACGCGAAGCGCGGCTGTGGTGCGGGTAGTGAAGCTTTTCGCTGAAAAAAAAATACAAGGTGGACGTTCTGAAATGGTGATGCTTTGCAGCTGTCGCACAAAGTGAAAATAAAAAAATAGGTGCTCCAACATCTGCAGGCAGTTTGCCTCTCTTATGCACCACCCTATCACAAGTTTAGAATATTGTGCATGCACCGTGCAATGAGTGCATGCTGTGTTCATCCTGGCCCCTCTCGCCACCCCATCACAACCCCTTACTTTTGTAGACAAATCGCCCACACGTCGTATGTCAACAGCTCACTGAGATGTAAAAACACAGCAGTAGCCATTGCTGGCTCTTTACGCCGGTGTTTTCAAGCAGATCGTTGTAAAAACGTGCCTCACCTGTTCTTCAACACCCGGATAGTCGTTTGGTATAGCAACACCGGCGCAATCGACGCCCACAACGCGTGTGACACTGCAGACAAAAAAAAAACAACCTCGAAGCGTTTTTTAATTAACTGCATCTTCTTGTTTATACTGAAACACTGGCGTTCAACCATAACTTAATTGTTTAGCAACAAGAAGACTTGAATATAAGGACATTTCTTTTGACGCTTGCCTCCCTGGCGTTTGATAATAATACATTACGCTTGCGCAGTCGTGAAGTACTTTCTGAGGCCAGCCGCAGCCGAGCGACCTCTCCACCTTATATTCTTTAATGCCTCACAGTGTCGTTAGCAGCCGTGTCAGCAGATTTGACCGCGTTTTGGCGTCACTACTTAAAAAAAAACACTGCGTCGAGAATGGGAATCGAACAACGGCCTTCGGCATTTGAAGCGGAGACGTTGGCACTCCATCACGAAGGGTTTGAGCATGAATAAAGGCGCATCTAGGAAATGCATGGCTTTCGTAAATGAAATAAAAGGAATAAAGAAAAAAAACGAACAATAAAAATAAGAAAGGAAACAATATAATGTGAAAAGTAACAAACCATAAAAACAAACAAAAAATGAAAAAATAAAATGTGAAAATATAAATAAACAGCTCTACCCTTGCAGCACTCTAGGGTATGGGTCGCTCAGGAGCGAGCCGGATCTTTTGAGCGGCTCTTTTTTGGAGAGCGAGTGAGCGGTGGCTCAGTAAAGTGAGCGGCGGTTCTTTTGGAGAACCGGTTCTCTCTCGTTCAGTGAGCCGTGCTGACCGTGCCTAACCGTTCCGTCAGAGCCGGGTCTGCTCCAGGGTGCGATTTGCGCGCCATCTATTGAGCAGTGCGAGAAATAAACTGCATTCCCTTCCTTCGCAACCAACGTACCCCTCGCCTTCAGTTGTTTCCGCGTGTGCACTGCCGCTGGCACCCGCGTTTTTAAGGCGAAAACCTCTTTTGGCTACGGCTCACTGAACGAGAGAGAGCCGGCTCTCCAGAAGAACCGCCGCTCACTAACTGAACCACGTACGGCGCCACGGCTCACTCGTTCTCTAAAAAGAGCGGTTCAAAAGACAGCCGAAGGTGAGGGGTTGGATGCCACCCTTGCCAGGAAGGGCAGGAGAGCAGTTGCCTTCTCGCACCATGGCGCGGAATCGCAAATAGTGTACAAAGCTCTCTCCCCTGTCGTTATTCTATGCCCCTGTCCTTTCTTGCTGTCGCTCCCCTCTCCTCACTATCCTCTCCTTTTCTCTTCCATTTCCGCCGGCTCCAGCTCGGGTGCTTGCGGCCGGCAACTCTTTTTTGCTTAACTTTTTTATTTTTTTATTTTTTAAAATAAACCACTACCACCTGAAGACCCGGCTCCCGGCACGGCTCAGTGTGAACGAGAGAGAGAGCCGGATTCCTCTCCCCAAAAGAAGCACCCCTAGTAGCACAGTATGTTACTGCAACGTTGCAACAACATTGCCAATGTTGTACTGTGTTGCGCTAACATTCTTCAACATTAGATAATGTTGCTGCAATGTTACCAAGCAACATACTGATAACGTTGCCCTAAAGTGGTCTTTTCACATTGCAGCAATATTGTCAAATGATGAATAAATGTTGAACCACATACGATGGCATTGCTCTAACATTCATGCTATAGGTTAATTGTCTGCCCTATTGAGCTATTTCTGAAGCCTGAATAGAAAAGCCGGTACCAGATCACTTCTCCTCACCATGACAGTATTAATTAATTTATTTATTGATTAATTTTTACTTCGAGGGCAAGTTTGCATGTGGTGTTGTGTATGCAAATGGTGAGCAGTGCAAGTGTACTTGCACTCTGTGACACTAATGTAGAAAGATATATTTCTATATAAAATATTTTTAAAGAGCTGGAATCACTTTGTTTTTCAATTAAACACGCAGACAAAATTAAAACTGCCGAAGAAATTTAGTTGTGGTTTCACTGACGCCCCGCAGTCTAATGGCCATGGAGATCACCATCACAAATCCAAATCCAAACCACGGCCGCGCCGAGAGCCAATCCTGCGATGCGCGCTCATCGGAGAATGCGCGTGTCAGCGGCAGTCGTGGCAAGATCTTCACGTTTTTTGTTCTTCTAGTACAGTTTTTTTTGTGGTCGCCGTGCCCGCGCTGCTGTGTTTCGTTGTGGTTTCACTGGAATTCAGCTGAAACAACAACGGCTTGCCCAGAGGATGACCTCAATGGTGAGTGATTTCTAGACTTCCATTGTTGTGCTGCGACTTGTGTTGGTTGTCACAAAGCCGGTAGTGTATATATGTTACCCATGCCCTTCGTGATAGTTCGACAAAGTGCTACATTCGTCGTATCATGAAGAGAATGAAGTGTTCGCTAAGCGAAGTGTCCATTCGGCAACGACGCCGAAGAACAGCAGAGGCTGTTCACGACGAACTAGAGAACTGTTTGGCAGTTGTCAGGCTTGATAATGGTCATGGCAGCAGACTGTACGCAACAGGAGCAGAACGGTATCAAGATGCCTTTTGATCGCTTAATGTTATTTTATCCTCTTTATCAGCGCCAGGCGAGGACGCAGTTGAAAGCCGCAGTTCTCACTTGTCGGATTTTAGCACCGCTAGCAGCATCTCTGACATAGAAAGTGTAACGTAAGAGTTGTCGCGGATTTCTGACAATAAGGAGTTGGTGGTTTATGAAGATAGAATGACACTTGAGTCTGGTGCCGCTACTCAATGTCTAGAGCACGACTTGCGCGTGTGGGCAATTAATAGCCTGCTTCTCACCTGCATTCCCTGCTTAAAGTGCTGAAGCCAGAGTTACCCACGGATGCTAGAAAATTACTAAAGACGCAGAGGCATACTGATGTCACCAGCAGTGATGACCGATGGTCATTACCACTACTTTGGAATTTTTCGTTCTCTGGAAGAACATGTTGTGCATGTTCCTTACGTGCACTTTGTACGAGGGCATTACACCAGTTCTCATGCATTATACTGAAAGATAGAATAAATCCAGCGGCATTGTAAGCAAGGAACCAGAATTTATTCTTTCACTCGAAACTGACGCTGCTGCATCATGCCAGTAGTTTAGTCTTTGCCCTCTCATTCCCAATCAGATGTATACTCTTATAACCAACATTTATGGGACTGTGCAGCGATTTGCGCCAAGGGTAAGAAAAGTGAAATATTCATTGGCATTCAATCACCCTTCATCATCATCAGCCGGACTATACCCACTGCAGGGCGACAGCCTCTCCCATATTCCCCAAATTAGCCCTTTCCTGTGCTAGCTGCATCCACTTGACCCCTGCACCCATCATAAGTTTGTGATCTAGCTTATGTAGCCCCGGAAGAATCGGCCGTTAGCAACTTTGCCTTTCAAATTGTGCACAGCAGTGAGGCTGAAAAAGACTCTAGGTTGGGCCTGCCCTCTTCGCTCGGTTTACTTTGTCGGCCACCCGCCATGGCACAATTGAGGGAAGACAAAGGGAGTGATGTGCAACCACCTCCAGCTGGCTACGCCTTCGTCTACAAATGCCCCTGTGGTTTTAAGCAATTGAATGGTCGTCCCCATGGCTGACACCAGTAGGTCCGCTTGTAAGGCAGGATTCAAGCGAGACAGCAGCACTGGCCATTGCTGTGAGGTGCGGGAATGGGAATTTCTGTTTGTAAATTATTTGCTTACTTTCGAGGAATTTTAGGTGGCATGAATAGTCAATGTGTTTTATGTAATGAATGCATTTTTAGCCACTTTCAGAACAATTTGTTGCTCAGGCTGTTAAGATATGCTCGCGGTGCCAGGGAAGGGCATTTTTTTTTCACTATTTTGGTTTGAGCCAAGTGACTGGACATAAGTTCTTTCTTTGCACAGAGCTGTCGAATGTCTGTGTTCCTTGAGGAGTGTAGAAGATTTCTTATTAGACGTGTATGCTTATATTAGGAAATTTTTGGTTCTTTTTTTTGCAGGGATGCAGCTTCGCTTGTGACATCATGAATTAGAAGAAACCATCATCGTGAGCAGCTGGAGGCTACCAGAAGACAAGCATATTTTAGACGTGCTAAATTGTTCTGGCAAATGTTGACAGTACTTTAAATGTGTAGTTTTGCAGTGCAACGGTGCATGACCAAAGAATGGAAGAAGGATACCTGAAGAAAACAGCGCAGCAACAGGGACAAGAGAGAAGATGAGACAGGTGCTGACCAGCAACTGTAGGTTTATTGAAAAGGAACGCATAAAACATACTCTCTTCATAACCAAGAGTGCACATGAGCTGCGCGAATAACACTGATAACCTGTCAACTTCAGTCATGGTGGTCAGGATACAATAGTTCACAATCATGAACAAGGACGGACTGCGAACTGACTGCGAACTGTTGAATCTTGACCACCATGACTGAAGTTGATAGCTTATCAGTGTTGTTGGTTGTAAAGTGAGCATATTTTATGTGTTCCTTTTCAATAAACCTTCAGTTGCTAGTCAGCGCCTGTGCCATCTTCTCTCTTGTGCCTGTTGCTGCACTGTTTTCTTCAAGTATGTACCAACTTGCCATTTTGCTGAAGTTGGGAAGAAGGATAAAACACAGCGCTCACTGACAACTGGTTATTTAACGGCGCAGACACTCCTTAAATGCCCTCAGACCAGCCCAGCTGGAAAAAACAAACTTATCACACCTTTATCATAAAGAGTATGAAAGAAACATATCAGCATTATATGATACAATTGAATTATTGCTCGCACATTGTGAACCAGCTTTTTTAATATGATGCATCTCTGTCGCTTCACATGTGGTTTGTGGCCTGCTTCTGCTAAGGATCTTCACACTTGAAAATCTCTGTACAATCACTGCAGTGCTTAACAAGTTTGGAACCTGTCCTCATTCTTTAGATCTCTTGCATGCAAATTGCATTCACGGGCCTCTAGCATTTTGCCTCCATCGAAATACGATCACCGCGGCCAGGATAGAACTCGTGTCTTAACAGGCCAGCAGCCGAGCACCATAACCACTGAACCACCGCGGCGGCTCATGTATCTGTGTGTGTGTGTTCCGTAGGGCTGGAAAACTATGCACTTAAATCAGTGATGTTAACCAGCCCAGCTACTAACTCTGCTGTTCATAATACCTCTGCTCCTTGTTTCTGAATGTCCAACTAGGTTGCACTGCTACTTTGTTTATTTGTTGCAATTTTGTGCACAAAATGAATGTCTTATATTTGGGAAATACAAAGTCCAGGTGGTGCATGTTTTCAAGATGTGCTATTGTTGTGTAAATAGTTTACTCAAGTGTTTTGTATCTATAACATGCCAGTTGAGAGGTGTGTGCACGTTTTCATGCTATGGTAATGTGCCTAGTAACTGTTTAAAACATTAGCTGTGTTTCTTGTTCCTGAGTAGCTCACATGTGTACTGTTGTTTTTAGATTTGTTGCAAGTTTCTTTATAAAGTAATTAAATTAATCATATCTCTGAAAATGTAAGCCCATGTGTTGCATTTTTCAAGCTATGCCAATGTGTTTGTGTAAATGTTGAGTGTATTATAAGTCTGCTTCCTTTTTCTAAATTATATTTCTGTCTATTTAAATAAATCAGTCTAATTGTCAGAATAACCATGTCATGGAATCTTGTTGCATCTAAACGATAGGAGCACTGGTAGAGAGATGATGAATGTTACATTTAAGGATTTATTTAGACTAAGTGGTCTGCAAAGTATGGAAAAACAATGTGTTGTGCAGTGCAGTCTTGTATTTGTATTCTATAGCAAGCACCGCATTACTGTGTAGCAAGGAGTAATGCTCAGTTGCTCGTTCTTGTGACCTTAAGCTGCTGTAACCATTCTGGTATGACGATGCCATTGTACACAGTTTAGCCTTTCAAGAGATCACTTTATTGAGCAGCAGCCATTATTGGTCGCTGAAATATTTCAGTAATTTAGAATGCTGTCTGAATATTCCTGAAACATTATGACAGCATTGCAGCAATATTGCAGTAACATTGTCGTGGGAATGTTGCATGTGTGCGAATAAAAAGTTGTATCAACATTAAGAAAATGTTGTCGCAATGTTGCATTAATATTGTCTCCAGAAGTTGCTTTAACATTGACTGAAAGTTGATGTAACATTGGAGCAATATTGTCTCAACGTTGTCTTATGTATGTTGCGTTAACGTGGCAAAAAGAGGACGCTAGCCACGTTAAGGCAATGTTAGAAGCTAACGTTGTGGCCACACTGAGGCAACAAAGCGTGCTACTAGGGACGGCTCACTCAAAACATCCGGCTCACTGTTGCAGATTTAAGTGAGACGGTGAGCCGCTCAAATGAGCCGGCTCACTTCAGTGAGCGGAGCCGTTCTGAGCCGCTCACTGAAGTGAGCCGTTTTGCCAAACTCTACTCTAGGGAGCCAAAGTGGCCCCTGTATTTTCCTTTCCTTACAAAGCCTCTTAGAATAACATATCACATAAGAGAAGTTTATGTGTACCCTCGATCAAAAACGGACGTAAGGGTCCAAAAACAAAAACAAGCCTTTATCGACAAAGTCAGTGCTTTGAGTTTCACCTGCAAGGAAGCAGCTTTGCGAAGATGCCATATTCTCAAACACGCAAAGCGGCGCTACTTTGTTGACAAATTTGTGAGAGCACATATCTTCTTGCGCAAATGTATTATTGTGTAAGTAATAGTCTTATTCAAAGAGAACTTGTGTAGAGATCTTTTAAAACACGCGTGCACAAATACACCTTTAAATCATTTTCACATGTTTTACAACACCTGTAAGCATGTTTCTGTTCGCTAGCCGCAGCAGCTAAGCGGCCACGGCCAGTGTTGCCCACGCCCGTAATGCTTCCCGCCCGTTCGCACCCGGTGGTGGTGGTGGTGGTCAACGTTACTAGAACAACCTAGTCTAGTAACGTTGGTGGTGGTGGTGAAAACATTTAATCTGAAAGGACAGAGTGTGTGGGAAAGGGCATGCGGCGGGAGTCGGTGTAATGGTGCAAGCGGGCGTTTTTGTGGTTGTGCGCAAGATGGAGGCAGAGGTGATTCGTTCGTTGGTGCTGCAGTCCCTTTCACGGAGGTCCTGACTGCTGTGTACCGTGAGTGGAGTCTGCACGGGGGGCTGAGTGCAGCCGGATCTCCGGAATTAATCTTTTTGAGCGTCACAGAGGATCCTGACAGCTCCGCTAAGACACTTGCGTGGCTCTGTTTCGTGGCCACCTTGGCGGAGATGTCATATATTGCCAGATTGTAACCTAAGGCAATCCCTAAGTAGAGCTGATGCAGGTGAAGACAAATTTCTTTCAATGTAAACATGTAACTGTAGTTTTGTTTGTCCAGTATGCTATATACATTATTGTTTTCTTGATTCTTCCAGCGTACGTGTTTCTGGATATAATATTGGTAATTGCCATAAGTGTGCACTAGTATCCCAGCTGGTGGCATGCAGATCTTTTTATCTGGGTTTTCAGGTTGTTTTTTTTTCTTTACACATCCGGAGGGGTTTCCTTTCTGGCTGTAGAAATTTTAGAGCGGGCTACAGGCACAGTCTCCACACGATTTGTTCCTCAGTAGAGGAAGAATTTATTGCCAGGTGAATGGCGCGCAGTATGAGCTCTTTATTTATTTATTTTTCTTGTCTTTTATAATTTGTAGTGTTTGTGTTAATTGTGCCTGCCTTCAACATGCTTAATTGTATTTAACCCCAACTGTAGCACCTCCTAATGTAATGCCCTCGGGCCTTTAAGGATGAAATAAATGAAATGAAATCAGTTAATTGCCAAGTGTGTCATGTGACAGTCATTGAAACTAGTGCAAGCAGGTCTTTTATGGTGCGTGGTTTCAGTATATAAGCCTAATGCAGAGAGACCATGCAAATATTTTGCAAGGTAACATGTAACAAATATAAAGAGAATTTCTCATGTGGTGGTTCAAAGTGCTAGTTGAGAAGTCATTCTTTTTTTACTTTAATACAAAGACTGTTAAGGCCTATGTTATTTTATATCTTGAAAGAAAACTGTGCAGAAAGAATAAACTCTCCTGTGATTCTCCTCCTGTCCTTAATCAGGTTTTGCAGTTTTCTTTCAAGATGCACCCATCCACCCTAGGCTGTGCAAATGCGTTACTTCCATTTATTTTGTGTGGAAGAATCTTCTCTTCAGTGTATTGGTATGACTTCATAGTGCGGGCATGCAGTTTGTAGATGGCAGGAGGCTAGAAAGTGCTTACTGTGGGAAGGCGTCCTAAATCTGTCTTCCTTTGCTTTGGCACCATTCTACAGTTCTTGATACTGCAGTGCTCTTTGTCAGTGTATGTTGCAGCAGACTGGGCTGTATGAGAGACTGCACATGGCCATTCAGGTGCTCTACATATAGAAGTTTTTTGGTACTGTAAAACACAAAAAGAAGTAGGGGGCACACCCTGTAGCTATACAGATTAGCCCTGATGTAGTGTGCTGCTTGGGATGCAACTCATTGAGGGTCTGTTATACCATATTGTTTTTATCAACCACACACAGCCTCATTGTGGCTGCATTTAATCTGCTTCATTTTTCAAAACTGTTCCAGAAATTTTTTTGCATTTGATCTGAAAAAGATTCTCTGATGATCACATGCATGTGAACACTTTTATTTTGCGTAGTTTTGGTTTATTTCTTCAAAAACTAATTAGTCCCTCTAGTGTACTGAACCCTGCAGGGGAGAAAAACTGAGTATTCAGAATTTCTTACCTCCAAGACTTGATTGGCTGCAGAAACAGTTACAGAGTAACTGATGGTAGCAGTGATCCTTAAGTTTTGTGCCATAACTACCCCCACAAGCTGTGGCACACTAGGTGACAAAAAGCTGTCTCTCCATTTCCTGAAACAATTCAATTTCTACTGTCATGCATTCACACCAACTATTTCTGCTGGAAGCTTCATTGACCATAGTGTCATACATTTAGTGCAGATGTAAGCCTCCACTTTATCAGGACGCTCACATTTCATAACAAACCAGTGTTAGGAAAAACCCATTTTCATCGCTTAATAATAGTAGTTCTAGCTTTTTTGGAGTTCTGGTATTCTTTTTAATTTTCTAAGCAAACTTGTGAGCCCCCTTAGTGGCCGGTACCTGCGTCAGCGGGTCTGAGTCGGCCAGTATAGCCTCCCACCAGTGCAGAGAAGGGACTCGTAGTAGGAGGTCCGCTGATGGCGGCGCCTTTTTGCAGCTCCATAGAATGTGATCATATCCGGCTGTCATGCCGCATTCTTTGCAAGTTGGATTGTATTGCGCTGGGTGCATGAGTGCTAGTTTCTACGGGCTAAAGAAGGCTCGCGTCTGGTGTCAATGCCACATTACCTCCTGCCTTTTGTCGAGCTTCCTGTCCGGTAGCAGATATATCCTCCTTTCCAGTTTAAAATGATTAGTGTCGTCAAAGGATATACTAAAGGCATCTCTCGTGAAATTCGAGGACTCAGCCCAGCTCATTGCTCGGCTGACATAACCTCGAGCTGTACTGTGAGCCAACTCGTTTCTCCTGTTCCCCGAGTGTGCTGCCTCAGTGGTTATGGTGCTCGGCTGCTGACCCGAAAGACACGGGTTCCATCCCAGCAATGGCAGTCAAATTTCGATGGAGGTGAAATCCTAGAGGCCCGTGTACAGTGCATTGTCAGTGCACATTAAGGAACCCCAGGTGGTCGAACTTCCCGAAGCCCTTCAGTATTGTGTCCCTCATAGCCCTAACGAAAGTCGAGGTAGAGCTGGCTTGAGTGACTGCACTACGGTGCAGCTATCTAATCCACTTTCCTTTGTGATCCAGGTGACCTTCCTTGCGTTTGCCAGCCTGGTGCTGCCGACTTTGGCATGCTTGTCAGCCTGGGCATTATCGGTGGGCGCAGTGCCGTTGCGCCGGAAACTGCAGCGGCTTTTGCCACCTGCCGCCCGTCAGCTGCTCGTCCCCGCTGAACGTGCCACCAGAGGAGCTACGCTCACCGGATATCATCGCTGCATCACTGGCCACACAGGAGCTCTGCAGTGTGGTTTAGGTGCTTATAGCAGTCTTGAATTAACAGAAAACATTGGGTAAATCTGCCCATTTGTACTCGCTTTAAAACAAATGCATAGCTTCAACGTTCATTTCAGCAACTTTGCTGATGCCACTGGCACCTGTGAGAAAAGCCATTCTAAGGCTGTACTAGTAAGCATAAGTGAAGGTTATCAGTTTGTATGAGCTGATTGCAGAGTTTTGCTTGCACTGGTTTTCCTTGTGATGTTTTTGTGTTTCTGAAAGGTGGTAGCATTATGTGCACTTCAAATAAAAAAAAACTTGCCCCCATTGCTGATCCTGAAAGTAACTTTACAATTCCAGACTATGTAATGGGCTGTAAGACTATGTTAGATTATCTTTTTTTTTACAATTCATCGCCTTGTTTGTTGCCCACGAAGAAATAAGCTACTAGATCTTCTATCAACGTTTTCTCTGAGGATGGCTGAAAAATATCTTTGAATCATGAAGGGGCCCATGTTGTCAACCAGACTTGTAGTTGTAGTTTGCAGAACTCATAGTGGCCATTCCCCGCATTTAGCCATTGTGCATTTGTCTATCTGTTTGTCTGAGGACGGCTTTGTGGCAGTCTGCTCACCTGCCAACACTGGAAATGCCTCAGTCCTTGATTAAAATATGGTTCAGTATTTCGTTGTTTCTTTTTGGGTGTTGCCTTTTTGAGAGAAGTGTAAACGAGAAGCTTCATTTGTCCAGGAAGCTGCCCTATCTGCCAGTGACAATGCCCACAATGGGCTTCTTCGATTATCAGTCCCGGACTCACCGCGGACTCACCACGACGCCGGCCCGAAGCTCGTTTTTCTCCGGCAGGGCGCGAAGCTCCGCCCACCAGTCCGCAACCTGCCGGAAGCGCACTCGATTTTCTCCGTCTGGCTCACCGCGGACTGCCGGAGCTGCTGGGACCCACACGAGCCGGCAGCTAGCAGACGAAGCTGCCTGAGAAGCTAGCAGACGAAGCGCATGCGCATTTGGCACATCCGCGCCAATTTACGCGCGCTTTCGCTCCCCTTCTTTTGACGCGGACGGCTGTGCGACTTGGCCTCCGAAACAATTTTGCTCGACGGAGTCGAGACGCGCGCGCACCCGCAGCTTGGCCCGGACGGCATGCCCGTCATAGAAGAAGGATTGCCGGTGTATGTCACGACGGTACGTACTACTTTGCATGCGCCTGCCATAGTACTATAGTTCCAAGTACAATACCGCATTACCAAGTGCCATATACTTCTTGTCGCATTTACTAGCTAAGCATATCACATTTTGCAGGTGGCGTTCGACTGCGGATTGCCCTTCTCGACTCTGCAGGTACAGGCGCAGAAAGCGCCGACTTTCGCGGGCATGAAACAGCCGCCGTAGGCTCGGACAGCGCCGACTTCAGCGGCCAGGAAACAGCCGCCGTAGGCTCGGACAGCGCCTCGGATGAACTTTGGCCGAGACAGAAGACTTTGGTCCTGATCCAGCTCTATAAAGAATTTAAAGAAAACCCGGCAAGGCGTCTAAAGACGAGAAAACAGATGTGGGAGATGCTGGCGGCCAGGTTGAACGACGTTTTCGGAGGCAACCTAGCACCTAGCCAAGTTGAAAACAAGTGGCGTACGCTTGAGAGAGCATACAAGCGAGTGCGAGAGCACAACTCTCGCTCTGGCAATGACCGTCGGACATGCGAGTTTGAAGAGTGAGTGTATACTGTTATATGATTCTCATCCCAGTTGACATATAAAGACCTGACAAACTGACACGCATGCTAACATATGTCGGTGGGTTCATTATTTGTTATGCCCAGGGAGTTGAGTGAGCTGCTGGACAAGAGCCACGCCGTGAACCCGCCGTGTTTGCTGGGGCCCGGGGTTGCGCGGACCCAAGACACTGAGTAAGTTTATGGCCTCTTAATTTACTCCCGCGCCACTGGTTTTATTTAAAGTTATATATTTGTGGAAGCAGCAGAAAGAAACTGCGGAGAAACCATGCTGGGATTGTTTTTTTGTTTTTTTTTCTGCCGAATGTTCCGTAAGCCGACAATTTTTTCTTTTCGCAGTGTTAATTTCTGGCACTGTTTTTTGGCAGATTTTGCTTGCGTGTTTTCTTTGTAATGCGCATGAATTAATTCGAGAACTTAGGTCACATAGCGGCACTCGTTTGCGACTTGAATATTTTCTCGTGCTCGTTTGGTTTCACCTGGCTTTGACATAAACATTAAGTATAGCCTACGTCAGGCATAGAAAAACTGTGATGTGATCTGTTTTAATTCAGTATAATGGTAACGCCAGCCTAGCCTCAAGAGCCAGAGTGATAACCTAGGCAGAATCAACGATTATCGCATGGTGCCGCTTCAAGGCATGAAATTAAAAAATGGAACTGAATTGGGAAGGAATCGTTGTATTATACCAACCCAGAATGTTTACATCACAGCCTGGTAAAACGTACCGAAACAACATGGGAAAAAAAATTGATTTGGATCTCGTAAGCGAACATCATGTGGAAACGAAGAAAGCACGAACCAAATTTAAGTTGTCAGTGCTGTGTTAATGAAGTACTAAGGGTTTTAAATGAAGCTGTAAAACATTTATACAGGTAGATCATGAGAAATGCCAGTTTTGTTCAAGATCTTTCAGTTAACGCCAGCTTTACTCAAGTGATCCTTTTTCATTGCCACTGTGTATTTACAGCCCATAATGTCTGCAACCCACTACCGTCAGCGTTCAGCAGAGTCCAACCGTAGGAGACCAAAGCACCGGTGGCAGGGAAGTACCTGACAACTCATTCCAAGAGCCACTGCGCACTGAAACAACCACTGCAAAGAGGGCACGTCTGGACTCAACACGTGCTGTGGTACAGGGCTTCTTAAGCCACCTTCGTGAAGCTGAGCTGAACCGTCAAAAAAGGCATGAGGACCGCATGGCTGCTCGCAGGCAGGCCCATGTTGAGCGACTTGCTGCTCTCGAAAAATTTGCTGCAAGATTCGAGTGTCGGCACTCCACAGCAAATGTTGAGCCTGTTGAGTAGCTTATAATTACTTACAGCATCATGAGGTGAACAGCGCAATCTGAGACACACACAGAGGACAAAGAATGCGAATGAACAGAGCGCTGTGTTCGTTCTCATTCTTCGTCCTCTGGACAAGTGTTTAAGATTGCTCTGCTCACCTCATGCTGCTTCGTCAGCAGCTAGCCCGCAAAGATGTCTATTGCTTACAGTAATCTCATTCACAACATCTTCACATCATTTCTGTGCATTTGTTTGGTGTTTAGTTTTTCATAATGAAGCAACTTTGTAAGCAATTTTGTATCTTTTGCATTCCTGTCCGTGCTTTTTGCTAATTTCCTTTTTACTGAAACATCCTTGGATTGTTGTTTCCAGCATTTGCTGTCATTTATATTGTATGACCACCGTGCTAAGATCTCGCAGAAGATTGTAGAAACAATAAATTAAATTATTTTTTCCATACATTAAGAATTGCAATATTTAACTTTTAGTTCCATACTTTTCATGTTTTTCCAGGGGCATAAGTACATGTTACCTTGCTAGCTTTTATTGAATGCCTAATTTTATTCACTGTACTCTAACATTACTTCTCCCATGTTGATCTTTTAAACGGTTCTGTGTTCAGTTAAAAGCATTCTATAACTTGTTCCTGAATAATATATGTTGTGTATTTTTATTTATTGTTCCGGTTAACAGATGTTAGTGGAAACTTTTTTATTTACATTGATTTGTTTGCAATCAAGTTACATTGCAATGTGACTTCAAACAGTATTATTTACATTTTCAATAAAAATATCACACAATAGTTTTGGCTCAGTCTTGAGTACATATCTGAAAATGTCACCTGGCACAGTTCATGCAGATTTTGCTCAACAAATTGGCAAGCCCTGGTTCTTGGTTTCACCACTTCATAGATTTTGTGCTATGCTGTCCCGTAAAGCAACAGCAAAAGAAGGTGCTTCATGTGTTTCAAGGGTGGTTTCATCGTCGGCCTCTATGTCAGTGGTATCTGGCAAATCCTCCAGTGTGTCAGCACGGCGCCTTGCCATATTCTGGAGCACACATGCTGCCATGACGACATATGCAGCCTTGGATACATCCCACACGTCAATGTAATTCAAGCGCTGAAATCTTGCTTTGACGAGGCCAAAGGTGCCTTCAATGACGACTCGTTGCCTAGTATGGGCACTGTTGAAAGCAGCCATCCATGGTTTCCAAGCTCCTGTCTGGCGATATGGAGGCAGAAGCCATGGCAAGAGCGGGTAAGCTGCGTCTCCTAGCAGGTAGCCGCCTGGAAATGCAGCAAATGGTTACCATGACTATAAAGTACTCTCCACTACTGTATATGTCATACATCACAACTGCATATGTTCACTCATAGAGAATCAGTAGAAAGGTATGTGTTTTTTTTTCTTTGTAGATTCGTGTTGATAAAGGAAACTATATTACTACAGGTTTTCGTCTCAGTCCTGATGATCCACAAAGTTTCTCAGCCATGTAGCATACATGTTCCTGTGCTGATCAATTTTTATGTTTTCCATTTCTGTGCCCTTAGTTCAGAAGCTTCCAACTGTGATGCCACAAACTAACGCTGACACCTGTTCCACACCTGCTCCCCGCCACCTCAAAAAAAATTTGAGCCTTGTGGAAGGTCTTTGTAGGCACTCTGACCAAAGAGTGAGATTTGTTTTGCAGGTATTGATGTTTTAATATTATTTGAATCTGTACTTTGACACACAGCTTGTGACGGAGAGAGGGGTCACGAAACAATATCAACTCAGCATTAGAAAGAACACCCCCGAGACTCATTTTGAAGAGCAGGAACTGAGATACACGAAAGTGACAAACAGCATAAAGCCCTTTTTCGCACTCGGCTCAATTATGCGCGGCAAACCCCCCCCCCCAACCCCCGCTTTTTTTTCTTTTTTCTATTTATTTTCATAATGCCTCTACAGAGCGCCCTTAAGTTTTCAGGTTACAAAGTGCGAACTTACCTTCGCATTTTGAAGCTGCCTCTTCGAACAGGAAGCTGTGCCGTAGGACTCGGGCGTCATGAACGCTCCCAGGGAATCCGATGAACACGTCTGTGAACATCATGTCCGCATCGCACACGCCTTGCAGTAATATTGAGTGAAATTTCTTGCGATTATAATAGCTCTCCTCCGATTCCGACGGCCTCGAAATACGGACATGGCACCCATCAATGGCACCAATGACGTCTGGCAGGCCAACAGGCTCTCTGTGGCGAGTGTACAGAGCACGAAATGCCCGCTTGTTGAGAGCCTGCTCTTCACGATCCGGCCAGCGGATCTCCCTTCCACCTACAGACCATAGAAAGTCCAGGACTCTGTTTATGGCGACGTGGGCGGTTGATTCGCTGACATCAAATTTGTCGGCGATCTGATAGAGCGCACATTGGGTCCCGATGTAAGTGAGAGCGATCAGGACAGTTTTCTCGGCTGCGATTTTTGGCCTCCCTCTTAGGCCTTCGGGGTAGAAAGAGGAGTGCTGGAACTCGTCCACTAGAGTCGCCGCGGTTGATCGTGATAGTCGAAAAAGCTTCCTGAACTCGAAGTCCAAGTAGCGCGGCGCAACCTCTTCCACATACAACTTCACCCTGTGTCGGTCCTTGCGTTCCAACTGCGAAAGCAGAAGGCACATTACAAATGTGTCTCCAAAATCGTCGTCATCGGATTCCTCAGAGTCGGAGCTATCAGACTCCAACATGTGGTCTGCTACAAAAAGCGCGCCAAATTTCTCGAGCGGCATCGCTCCCCTCTTCCCTCTGCGCTGACTGCCCGCGGGCTGCCAGCCAGCACCGCTCGCACGTGATCATGACGTAGCTTCCTGCCTGACAGGAAACCGCGAACTGCCCGAGGACTATCAGAGCTCGGTAAATCGAAGAAGCCCAGTGTATCCATCCTTCCTGTTGCCACCCCTAATTGCATGCAGATATGACCACTGTTTCTTCGCAACTTCTATAGCCGCAGACAGTGCTTCTGTCAAAGAAGCACATCTAACTAAAGTTCACTTTGCTGATCCACTCACTGCCTTGAATGGGGCCTTTGTTCACGTTGCAAGCTTCACATATGGCCTGTCTTGCTGTGGAAAAATGATGAAAGCAGCATACATGTGGAGTTTAACACTCCAAAGCAGTACAAATGAATTCTATGGTGCTCTTCCTATTGGACCACGAAAAGCTGTCGAGCATCCAACGGATGCCTGGCAACGAATGTCTGAACATCCGCTGGACATCTGTAGAGGTCCGTAAATGTCCAACAGATGTACATCGGTTGCCGATGGATGTCCGGCGCAAACAAAATGGTAGTCCAGTGAGAGTCCCATGGACGCCAAAATCGGATATTCAGACGTCTGGCAACTGATGTTCCTTTTTTGAACAGCCACAAGACGTCCCGTGGAAAATTGTCGTTTGAGCAAGGGACATTCAGAGGACATCAAAACCCGGTCGTCGCATGCAGGACGTTCGAACACTACCCCCCGGACCAAACTTTCTGACTGGCAGATGTCTACAGGACATTTCTTTTTGATCAAAAGAGGGATATTGATGCAGTCTGTAGTGTTTCAGCAATACTTACTGTATTGGCTTACTGTATTGTTTCCGCATGGCAGATGTGGAAACATGGCATGTTTCCGCATCTGCTGTCTGCTGGAAGAGTGCCAGTGGCATTCAACAATGCACAAACTGACAGCTGGTGGGATGCGAGTCATTGAGTTTACACACTCAGAAATGAGCTTTCTTGACCAAGGGGCCAACAGTTAGTATTGCTGAAACATTACAGACTGCATCAATACGCCTCTTTTGATAAAAAAATGTCCTGAACGTGTCACTGACACACAACAAACCATGGCACTCTGGAAAATTGTCTCGATCTGAGCATAAAAAACTGGCTTCCTTGTACAGCAGGAGTTAAACATGCAGTAACTGTAGTGAGGAAGCCGTTCTTGTCCTTCTGCGGTATAGCAGCTTTCATGCACACTGGCATCAACATATACTAAGCAAAAATTGACAGTTCATTTCATACTACAAATTTGTTTTCTTACACATGACTGCACACTGTATCAAGTTGAAAAGTAGCAACATAAAAAAATGCATTGAGAAATGCCAAATGATGGGTGCATAAATGCGTGCATGCTTTACTATTACACAGTTTTTAGTGAAACGAGTATTCAAAATTGCACTTTATTTCGAAGTATCCCAGCAAAGAACACTGCAACTGCAGTCCCAGTTAAACAATAAAGATATTGCCACTAATGACCAGTAAACTACCATTTAGGAAAAGGCACAAAGTATTTCACAATTCAAACATGAAGACATGATGGCCATGCGAATACTTGCAAGGCACAGTACATAAGAAACGTACGTTCATAAGAATGCAAAACTGGCACCAAAAAAATACAAGAGCATGGCTTCCAGGCTTGCTGAAAACAAAAATTGCACTCTGACTAGTGGAACCAAGACAAGATTAGGTGAACTGCTTACATAGTACCCATAATATATGATCCACAAAAAGTAAAAATAGGACATCGTTTAAAACAAATGACTAGTATCATCGATCAAGTGTACAATAAAGGCTTTGATATTGAAGGAACACAAGACTAAAAGTTAATAAACTAGATGCACCTGCAACAAGTTTACTGGTAAGCAACAAGCAGTAAAACTAAAACAAACTTGAATATGCATTAAAAACTAGAATAACAAATATGACTAGTATTTCGTTAATTACAGAAATGCCACAGCTGGTTGAGCGGCTATGAAAAGTTGACTGGTTGTGCTCAACACCTAGCACAAACCATGCAGTACATTTATACTTGGATGTTATTTGGTAATGTCTTGCAAACAGTGCCAAAAATCAAATGCACTTTAGAAATAAAATACCAAAATAACAGACAATATCACTGCAGAATTATGGTACAGCCGTTCAAAGATGGCCATTACAACTTCAAAAGAAAAAAAAATCTCCCCGATAATCTCAAACAATGTATCAAGAAACACATGAAACATGACTTGAAAGATCTTACAGCAAAGCTTGATGTACATGAACCATAAGCGAACGGCCGAGTACTATGTGGATAACCATTTCAACATAAAAAAAATCAGTCCCCTAAAACTTGAGAAAGAAAAAAGGTGCATCAAACAGTGTGTGTGAAATTTAACCAGCAAAGTGCACAAAAGCAAAATCACCAAGCTTTCATTTGTTTTTACCACTGATGACAGTGCCTGATGCATGAAAAATGATGAAAGGGTGGCATTCTCTGAGAGTTCTGTGCACTGCGGTGTCAGCGGTAGATGGTAGAAGTCATGTGCGCTCAAAAAAAAAATCCATGAGCCTCTTGCTGCTCTGTCATATGTTCCAAGCGCACTTATCTTGTGGTGGCTCTGAGTAGCATGAGATGACAAAGCAGTGAATGAGTCACTGCCTGTGACTGCAAGCGACTGGCAGCAGTTTTGCATACAAACCATAGATGCCTCAGCTCACAAGAAGACACTCCAAGTGGAAGACAGCACTCTAGAGAATCATCTGAGGCACCCTTAGGCACCTCCAGCTTTGCCATTTATGATGCCCTGCACATCATCCCTACCAATAATTAGAACCTGAATATTTGGCATCTGTACCTCTCTAGTTTGACACTAAAAAATGGCAAAAATATAGGGTTGTCTGAAGCATCAACAAGAAACACAGGTGAATAACAAAGCACATCAGTTCGTGTGGTGTGCAGACACAATACTGTTAAACATGAAGGTTTATGTGCAGCTCCTGTGAAAGATCCAGAGACTTCAGTGGCTGACTGTTGTGACATTTCATTGCCCTTGCCCAAAGGTGGCACTGGCTGCTATGGGTTACAATGGGACTGCTATGGCTCACATTTCAGTTGCCATCTGCAAAACAAAATAAGTGAATAATATTCTGTTAATGCACAGTTAACATAAGAAGTGTACTTTTAGGAAAGAAAAAGTACCAGAAAAAGAATGCAACAAAGAAACAACATGCCGTGTGCAATCTGCCTGCTATGATGAAGTAACATTCAGCTCTACTGACAGCTCCCACTTTTCAGCGCACATGCTTCTCTCCTTGCTTGTAAAGGAGTAAAAGAATTGAGTGCAGCACAGTTGCTTTTGTACGGAGCCAACTGACATTTGCGCATTCGCATGCAGAATCGCTTCCACGCATGCGTAAGCGATTCATTGTAGCAGAAGGAGGATCATGCTGTGCTAAAACTGTATTTCAAAATCTCATCCTGTGGGTAGAATAAAATAATCCGGCAACAACCGAACATAATGCAGTGGCGGCACGAAGCGCGCCGCCGCTGCATTCAGGCCGGTCACATTCTCGGAAGCCTTGATTCCAGTGTCATATTCACATGAAGTCTCGTGTGTTGTTCATGCTCAACATGACGCCGCTTGCGAGGCAAAGAAGTTACGATGCAAAACTCAAGTTCCGTGCCGTTGAATATGCGCTGGAAAGCAGGAACAGGCAGCAGGGAGACAGTTGAACTTGAGTGAAGAAACTATCCATTGGCGCAAGCCCGCAAGAATGCTCCGGTCGATGGAGCCAACAAAAAGGCAGGCCTCAGGAATAATTAAGGCACGCGTGTCAGAGCTCGGAAATCGTCTGCACACGGCAGCTGCTGCATGTGTGTATTTTCACCCTAGTCACTGATGAAGCGATCCTGAGCACATTATCATCAAGCTTACCAATTTTGTTGACACCACATTCCGCGGGATCACGGAGGATGCACTCCACCACCATGCCCTGCAACTCGGCAGCATCGCATTCTTTTCGGTGCGGACGTCATGAGTTTCAGTCGGCAGGCGGGAAGAATTTTAGATACAGTTTTCTCGGCGATAAATGTATCTTTTCCTCCTGGACACAGTGCACAGCCAGAAAGAGCCACGAAATCAATTTTCACTGAGAAGAATAATTGGCTGCTGCCCTCAGTGTACCTTTAGGTTGGCTTTCCTACGTTGGACTTATCTCACTCTGCAGCCTATGCTACATTGAAAATCACATTCAGCAGCTGTCAGCCGACAACTGCATAGTTCTTGGAACGTGAACAGTCGTAGCAGCAGAAACTTTTATCAGGCCATAAGGCAACATCACGAGTCTCATGTACCTCTAGGCACTTCAAATGCACCATTCATGTACCACGGCATTAATTTAAAGTCTTTGTGATTACAATAACGCACTACGAGCTTCCAAGATTGTCCGATTCCCACCTCACGGCCCGCCACTATGCCCAGAGGCAGGCAGTAACCGCAGTGTTTCTCATCACGATTCACTGCAATGAATGAGTTGCTGCATACACATTTGGCCAGGAACCGAAGTGTCCATATTACCATCAATGAGGCACGACTGTACATACGAGCCAGTAAGAATGCTATATTATGAGACTATGCATGGGAGGGGGATTGTAAATTTTGAAGACTCGCACTTTTCCCTGGAAGAGAATAAAAGGAATCAAGTATTAGGAATGTGCCAAGGCATCATTCATGCCCATGCATACCCACAGAGCTATTCTTGAAGAATGCTCAAGCAATCTATATATATATATATATATATATATATATATATATATATATATATATATATATATATATATATATATATATATATATCTACACACACACAACTGTAAGCACACTTTTTCCAGCAACTTTATAAGCTTCAAAGCTTTTAACAGAAACTGCCACTGTAGAACTGTAGTGGAGCAATGCACAAGGATAGCTTCCTTCTTTTTTGATCTCAAAAGTGGAGGCTGACATCTTAAAGTATAAGCAGGCTGTAATGAAAAGTGGGGCTGGGTTTGATCAGTGAACCAAATTATGGCTGCTAGTGATTATGATTTGCTCAGAACACACACCTTCAGATGGGCAGGCAGAAGACGCTGACTTCTTCCATCTTTGACTTCCGGAAAGCCTTCCAGGCGCGTGTCTCGGCAATGATTTTATTGAATCCTCGACGTTGGCCATACTGCCTTGTGGAAACTCTCCTGCAGCAGCTAAAAATAAAAAGTACAAGCTGTTAAAATTTTGTCTTTAAACTGTGTGATATTATTTCACCTCACACTAGAGCACTGCTAGTGAGAAATTACAATATTAGCAAAAAAGAACTCTTTTTAAGAGAGAATACACATATTATAATAAAGTTTAGAATATACAGTTGGCGGATCTTAAACATTAATGCTATAAGAATTTGTTATCAAAGTAACTCAAACAACTAAACCCACACATAACAGCACAAGATACCTCCAATACAACTGCCCTCACACAGCTAAGTTTGACACCATACAATCAATATAATTAAGCCCTTTGTTTTAGGAGTAAAACCCTAGTTTAACAAATTCTTGCCCTGTTAGCACATTTCCGGAAAGTCAGGTTAAAGCCCACTTCTACTCAAAAACCCGCCTTGAAGTGGAGGTAGTTTTCCGGTGCACAAAGCTAAAGACCTGCATGAAAATTAGCAGATATCTTGCGCTCAACTCAGAGTAGAGATTTTCAGTTCGCCGACGATTTTAAACCTATTTAGCGCTTGCTTTTCATGATGCGACTTAAACTGAGGATAAGTTCTGAAACTATGCTTCCAAAGCGAGAGGCCAATACAGTGGTGTTTAACATGACTTACTCGAATGATTGTATCGAGCTTTACCTCAGTCAATGACACACTGCTCGAAGACTCTTCATCGAAGACTCTGCTTCCAAAATGGCCACTATGATTTTGAATGAGTGTATTCAGAAGACTGTAATGCATGCAGGAAATAATTGTAATAAACGAGATAAAATGCAAAATACTGATTTGATAAACATTTTTTCGGTGTGACATGCCAGTCATATTGTTTATGAAGCCGTATGGCTGCGCTTGGGTGGATGCCAATGAGTAATTACTCCCTTATTATTGTTTATGAAATAACGATAAAACGAAACCATTTTATATCACAAAAAAAACGAGCGCTTGTAGCAATTTGCCATTCAATAAAAAAATGACCTATAGAGAAGAAGTAGAAAATGTTTTGCTGAATAACCCGATTTGAACTTTAAAGATATAGTCCGATTTTTACCCCCTGAATTTCAACAGCTGACAAAGGAAGGAAGGAGACCAGGATTACAAAAGAAATCAACCATCTGCAGAATAAACTTAAATTTTCTCAATTCCTCAAAATCTTAAGCATACAACACGAAACTTCTAAAAAATTCACCTGGATCACCTGGCCCCCTTGTTAGTGAGTGGACCCTGCCACCGGAGTCATTACCTAAGATCAGCTCAGCCATGTGATCAGTGTGATGGTTTAGACGTAACCACAAGCTTTAGGCTAGCGGGTAGTTCTTGAGTGCTAATGCTATGTATTAGTGAACTGCTTCGTAAGCATCAGGACCGAGTTTACGCAATGATGTGAATGAATGAATCAGGTCATGGGCACAGGTGGTCAGCATGGTGAATTGAACCAGTATACTGTGGCCGCCAATAGTAACGCGCGCGGTACACGTACCGTCGACAGCAGGCGTGCCACCATCTGCGACACGCACACGGGACATTGCAGGCGTGAGGACTTTGCGTAGGCGACGGCGCGGAGGGCAGCACTCATCACTGATATTTGAGCACCGGTGTCAATCAGGGCGCGCACAGGAACACGGTCGATAAAGACGTCCAGGAGATTTGGTCGAGAGGCCGAGAGCGGATTTGTGGTCTGGGTCGTTGATGCTGCGTCACTGTAAGGAGATAGCGCCACCCAGCGGCGTTCGTGAGGCGAAGACAAAGCACGAGGAGCGCGTGCGGAGGGGAACGCGGGGCAGGTCGAAGAGGATTACGTGGCAGAGAAGAGAAGAGCGCGGTGGGCGACGGACGTGGACGAGTTCTGCTGGCTCCCCGAGTTCCGGGCTTGGGCCTTAGCCGCAGACGTCCGGGCCACCAGACCTGGACATCCATCGTCGAGAGCCTCAACCACCAGGCCCAGGCGCCACTCTTCTCCGACCACCCGTCAGCTGCTCCACACAGGCCGCCTCTGGCGCCTACGTGACCTTTTTCCGGGATACCAGACCTGGGAACCGTGCCGGGTGCCCACGAACGCTGACGCTGCGGTAGCGTTTCATCGACGTTGGAACGCCAAGAAACTCCTTGACTGCCCGACACCCAGCCAGTCCTCCCCGCTCGTTGCTCGAATAAGACAAGTAGTGTGAACTTTCCTCTTTGACTCTTTTTCCTGCATTTATCATAAGCACTTTGTTCTGTTCCCCCGTGTGTTTTTCCCGTGTATTGTTGCGTTGTTCTCTTGTTCCTTTCCTTTCTTCTCGCTCATATTGTAATTGGTTTCCTTTCCGTTAAAAGCCGCCTCGTTTATTGTTTGTACTTTGGTGTTTGTTGAAAATAAGACCTGCAATCTCACAGAGTCCTCACAAATTTGGCGTCCACTACGACAAGACGAGGTCGGTTTTCATTTATTTGCCTGTTGTGTTAATTTAGGAACAATATGAGCGCTTCAGATTTGGTTGCTTTGGGCGAGCGCATGGGCTTGTGCGGCGCGGAGTTACGAGCGTGGGTGGAGGACGAGCTTCGTAAGGCACGGGAAGAGAGAGCCGCGGAGCGTGAAGCTGCTAAGCAGAAATTGGAATTAGAGGCACGGAATTTAGAGGCGGAGCGTGAAGCTGCTAAGCAGAAATTGGAATTAGAGGCACGGAATTTAGAGGCGGAGCGTGAAGCTGCGAAGCAGAAATTGGATTTAGAGGCACGGAATTTAGAGACGGAGAAACAGAAATTGGAGTTAGAGGCGCGGAACTTGCAGCTACAAATAAGGCTCATGGAGGGTGGCGCAAATCCTCCGAGTGACCGTGGAGAGCGTAGCGTCGCACCGGCTAGCTCCATTAACCCGCACAGCCTCATACCACAGTTCAATGAAGCGCGGGATGACCTCGATGCCTACTTAAAGAGGTTTGAGCATGTGGCCACGGGACAGGGTTGGCCAAAAGAAAAGTGGGCAACGGCGTTGAGCTTGTGCCTTGGCGGCGAAGCACTTAGGGTCTTCGGTCGGCTCTCGCCTGAGGATTCCGTGGATTATGATAAAGCGAAGCTTGCCTTGCTTCAGAGGTTTAGGTTCACCGCGGAAGGGTACCGAGAGAAGTTTCGCCAGAGCAAGCCCCAGGATGGAGAAACGGCCTCGCAATATGCTGCCAGGTTGTTTAGCTTCTTTGACCGTTGGGTCGAGATGCGGGGTGAAGGCCGCACTTTTGAGGTGGTTCGCGAGATGGTCGTGAGCGAACAATTTCTGAACAACTGTCATTCTCGTTTAGCCCTTTTCTTACGTGAGCGGGAGGGCAAGACAGTTTCTAAGCTGGCGGAGGCTGCCGATCATTTTCTCGAGGCACAGCGGCAAAATAACTTGTTGTTCTTTAAAGAGGAGGGTGAGCACACGATAGTTAAAGCCAAGGACGAGGTTTCACGTGCACAATCCCGCCTTCGATGTTTTCTTTGCGAGAAGACTGGGCACAAGGCGTCGGATTGTCGGACAAAGCCGAAGCAATTGTATTGCACCTGGTGCCGCGAGGTAGGACATGATGCCCAGTCATGCAAAGCTAAGAGGCCAGGAGACCGTGAGGAGTCCGCCTGTTGCATGACACCTCGATATTCACATCCCGATAGCACTGCAGTGGTAACGCGCGTAGAGGGCCAGTTGGGGGAGATGGTCTGTCCTTCCAACCCGGTGGAAACTGCTATGCCCGTGGCGCACGGTGAGGTGTTCGGCCAGCCTGGTTCGGTATTACGGGATACGGGCAGCACCGGCATTGTTGTGCGTGAGTCCCTTGTACCGGCAGCGGCGCTTACAGGGAAACAGGCTACATTATTCTTGGCCAATGGGACCCGTGTAGAAGTTCCGGAAGCGGAGGTGGTGATTTCCTCACCATACTTTTCGGGTAAGGCCATCGCGCGGTGTTTATCTACACCCCTGTACGACATCATAATAGGCAATGTCCCTGGCGCTAAACCTCCATTCTCGGTTGACCCGCCAGTTCTCACTGATCAGGCAGTTTCGCTTGCCATGACGAGTTCGGTCGATGTTCCTTCCCTTATGGTGACAGCAAAGGTTTCAGAGAGTAGTAAAAGCCCCACTCTGAACACACTCCACTTGTCACGGCCGGAGTTTCGCCTCAAACAGGAAGAAGACCCGACCTTAGAGGTGTGTCGCAGGAAGTTGGGGCAAATATTTCATGGCAAGGGACAGACCGCCCACTCCTTTGATACTGATGACGGTGTTCTCTTCCGGACATACCAAGTGTGTCCCGGCCAAGTCGTTGTGCAAGCGGTGATACCGAAGGGCTTACGCACGCAAGTTCTTAAGTTGGCACATAAGAGTGCATTATCCGGCCATCATGGAATACGGCAAACAATAGCTAGGGTGCTCAGTGAGTTTTACTGGCCCGGTGTACAGGCTGACATTAAGAGTTATGTCAGATCGTGTGACATGTGTCAGCAGACTGTGTCGAAGGCAAGGGAGAACAGAGTGAATAACATCATAGGACGGGAACATGTAAAATCATGGTGGAAACCGAGGTCGGTTTGGAGAAAACGGTTTCACAAAGGAAAACGGAAGTACTAGCCGGAAAAGTTCTCGCGACGGTGAAGTGGTTTGATGTGAACAATGGAATACGGAAGAATGTAGCCCACACCTGTTCTTGTTGGAATTGTTTTTGTTTGTTCATGTTTGTTTTTGAGTGTCGGCTATCTACTTTTTATGCTTTCCGTGTTTCTTCGCCCTCTATGGACGCTTTACATTGACTTTCCATGTGCTCTCTGTGCTGTGTGTGCGAAGGTCTGTGAACGCTTCGAACATTGACGACCGTCGTATTGTGTGTGATGTGTAGTGTGCGCACTGTGGTGCGGTGTTCTGTGTTGCGATCGTCGAACGCGTCTGGTGTCGCTCTCCTGAAGTCGAGTTCTTTCCCTTGGAAAAAACTTCCGAAGAGGGGGCCTTCTGTAAGGAGATAGCGCCACCCAGCGGCGTTCGTGAGGCGAAGACAAAGCACGAGGAGCGCGTGCGGAGGGGAACGCGGGGCAGGTCGAAGAGGATTACGTGGCAGAGAAGAGAAGAGCGCGGTGGGCGACGGACGTGGACGAGTTCTGCTGGCTCCCCGAGTTCCGGGCTTGGGCCTTAGCCGCAGACGTCCGGGCCACCAGACCTGGACATCCATCGTCGAGAGCCTCAACCACCAGGCCCAGGCGCCACTCTTCTCCGACCACCCGTCAGCTGCTCCACACAGGCCGCCTCTGGCGCCTACGTGACCTTTTTCCGGGATACCAGACCTGGGAACCGTGCCGGGTGCCCACGAACGCTGACGCTGCGGTAGCGTTTCATCGACGTTGGAACGCCAAGAAACTCCTTGACTGCCCGACACCCAGCCAGTCCTCCCCGCTCGTTGCTCGAATAAGACAAGTAGTGTGAACTTTCCTCTTTGACTCTTTTTCCTGCATTTATCATAAGCACTTTGTTCTGTTCCCCCGTGTGTTTTTCCCGTGTATTGTTGCGTTGTTCTCTTGTTCCTTTCCTTTCTTCTCGCTCATATTGTAATTGGTTTCCTTTCCGTTAAAAGCCGCCTCGTTTATTGTTTGTACTTTGGTGTTTGTTGAAAATAAGACCTGCAATCTCACAGAGTCCTCACAGTCACCTCCGGGAGCTGCATCATTTAGTTTTCCAAATGGGAGCGGCTGGTTGAAGGCGACTGTGGGGAGCGAGAGCGGCGGCCCTGCGGCGACGGCGAGCGGGAGAATCGGCGTCGAGGGGGAACGGCGGCTTCAGATGGTTCGGACGGGGCTCGGGGCGAGAAGGTGCGGGTCGAGGTAGAACTGTAGAAGGAGGGGCAGACGTTGCGGGCTGGTGAAGACCATGGACTGCGGCAATGTCGGGCGTTGTGGCCAATGCGAGAACACCGGAAGCAGATGGGGCGGTCGTCTGCCGTACGCCACTCATTTGGATTGCGATAACGCTGCGGAGAATAATAGGTGCGACGATAAACAGAGATAGGTGGCTGGGGGGTGTCCGGGCTTCTGATGGTGCACACAACCGGAGGAAGGTTCAGGTTAGCGAGTTCCTGACGCACGACGGCCTGAATCAGCGACACGGTGGGTAGAGAGTTATCAGGTGCGGTCGGACGAGGCAGAACAGGCGCAAGGGCTTCCAGTTCGCGGCGAACGATGCGGGTCACAGTGCCGGCAACGGGGTCATCATCGGAAGAGGCGCGGGACGGTAATCGGTGTTCCTCACAGGAAGAAGTAGCGGCAGTATTAGGGAGCCGAGAGAACTGCTGTGGAATTCGGCGGCTTTTAACCTGTTCGAAATGACGGCATTCTTTTATGATTGCGTCCACGGTGGTGCAGTCTTTGCAAACCAGTAAGTTAAAAGCATCATCCGCAATCCCTTTCAGAATCTGGCTCACTGTCGGACTCGGTCATGGCGGCGTCGACCTTGTGGCAAAGCGCCAAGACATCTTGGATATATGCCACATAGCTTTCGGTTGACGACTGGGCGCGCGACGCGAGCTGCTTCTTCGCGGAGAGCTTCCGGTCATCGGGTCTGTCAAACAAAGTACGGAGCTTTCATTTAAAAATGTCCCAGCTCGTCAGTTCTTCTTCGTGGGTTTCGTACCAGACCCGGGCCGTGCCACTAAGATAGAAGATCGCATTCGCTAGCATCACGGTGGGATCCCACCGGTTATAGGTGCTCACTCGCTCATATAGGCTGAGCCAGTCGTCGACATCGGTGCCGTCGTTCCCAGAAAAGGTACCAGGGTCACGGGGAGGAGCCATGACCACGAAGGGAGCAGAGGGAGCAGAGGGAGTGGTTCGTGACTCGCCGGGTGGAGCCATGATGGTAGTAGCCCCGGCCTGACGACCGCTTCGGAGCTGCGTGGCGTGGAGATCGTTTACCCAGCACCTCCACCAAAGATGTTACGTGGCCCGAAGTCTATGTCGGCACAAGGACGACCGGAGCACAGGGTACAGATCACAGCTAGCCCCGAGCGGCAAGCGCGCACACACCGGGCACTTCCTCTGCGTCGTCTTCACGGAGATTATCCGTTGCAATATTGAAGGCAGGGTTCACCTTGGGTATGCATAAAAAGGCAGGAATAAAAGGAAGCAAGATAATTATGCCAGCCACGTTTTCCAGCGCCGTATAACAGCCCTGTCAAGAATATGGCTGGATGGAGCCTGCCCAGTAATTAAAAAGCACACCACACTACGCAAAGCCAATGATGAAACCACGCATGAGACTGCTGAACTGGGTTAAACTGCTGTTTTTAAAGATGTATAAACCTTTGTTCCATTGTCCTCAGCGATGGCCTTTGGTTTTCAGTTATTCAAAGCCTGTGTGAGTAACAGCCATGACACAATTTTGTTGAAACCTTATGTACAGCAACATGACAGTTCCAACATTTGGCTATAACTTTTGCTTGTCCACTTGTTTGCATGCATGGTAATGCAACCCAAATGAACTGCTTTACCAGACATGTCACAAAACCATGTAACTTGCCAAATCAACACTGTGGTAATAAGGCATGCCATACAGGAGAGCCCAGAATTATTTCAGTCACTCGGGGAGTTTATCAACTAAGCAACTCACCGATCAGCACATGCGTGCTAAGCAAACTGAATGAGATGTGAGGAAGTAAAGGACAGGTAACCCAGCACCCCGATGCTTATGTCCTTCCCCAAGACGCTCAGAAACCTTACAAAGAGGAATGAAAACTCTATTCAGGATTCTGCAGGGCAAAGTATCAATGACAACTCAAAACAATGACATGACTACATACGAAATGTTTTTCTGAGAGCCTCCACGGCCCTTATCACTCAGGTCTACCAGCATAACTCTTTATTTGGCCATAAGTTGAACAGAGATTAACTCAACACCAGTTATTCTATAGCAAGTTCCTCATATAGTTATCACTGCAACAGGCAAGCACTGAATTCGTTTGCAAAAATCCATTTCATGCTCATGTGTGCGGCAGAAAAAATTTGTAAATAAAAAGGGAGAAATGTCTTTTTTTTCCAAGTTTCATTCTTGCAATGAGGAGAGAGGTACAGGCGCGGACAAAAGTGAAAGGAGCACGCAACTGTCTTCGAATATTTTTCAAATGTCCCCTAATTGAAATTTCGAGCAGTGGTGCACGCATGCTGGTAGGTTTCTCGTAGACAAACAACGCTTCTTCATTACCAATGGAGAAAGCGTGATTGCACTTCGAACGCAATACCGTGCTCCGTTTACTTATGGCCGCGCCTGTACAACATTTGCTGCTGCTACAGGCAACCGAAATTCAATTTTCTGCAACTGGCTCTCCGTTCCCGCTGAAGTTTTTAAGCTAGCAGTAGCCTTTGGCTTACCTATAATTACACTGGACGTCTTCAAGGCTGAAAGGTTCAGCTTGTTTTCCTCCCAACCCAAGAGAACTTCGCTGCCAGCTGATCGCTTGTATGCCAGCATGCGCTTAGCAGCGACATTTGAATTTTTCCACCCAAGCTGCACAAGTTCTCGCACCTGCAAAGAAAGCATGCGCGGTTTTTATGGAATGCATCTCCAGTACATGAAGAGGAACAGATCATTTTGCAGAATATTTTACTTTTCGATAAGTGTATGGGCGCAAAAGGAAACAAAGCTGCTGAAAAGTGTGTACCACATACAAGAAAACAACAGCCCCCAGGAGTGACAGCACTTTTTGCAGTAGTGTTAGCGAAGGAGTGCATGCATCAGCACTCCTTCGCTAACACTACTGCAAAAAGAGCTGTCACTCCTGGGGGCTGATAATCTCTGCTGATTTCTAGTGTGCTTCTGTTGCTGTTGTCACATTTATGATTTTTTTGCACTTTGCATATCTTTCCACTCTGCCAACATCTATGTATGTATACTTGTATGATCAGCAATAAACCCTCCGTTGTTAGTCACCGCTGTGTCATCCGTTTCATTGTATTTTGTCCTCGTCTTCATTCCCACTCTTTATTCAAGAAACTAATCTCTGAAAATTTTCAGAAGCAACAATTCTTTGCTGTGAATATACTGCCCATGTGCAAACCTATCATATGCACCTTGAATATGTGTCCCATGGTACAGCATTGTTTGTCCAAAACGGCACCATTTTAACTCACCCGTTAGTCTGCAGTAATGAAGTATAAATATCTGATGTGCTTGACATAAAAAACGAGCAGTTGGCAGCAGAACCCTTGTAGCCTTCTTTTTCGGTCCGTGTCAAAAGAGTTCAGGCTAATTTGCCTCTTTATACCTTGTGTGACCCAATTACATGAACACTCACCAGAAGTGCAAAGTTTTCTTTGTCTGACTTCTCGCTGAACCTGAGCAGGTCATCCACTGAAGCGAATAGTTCACTGATAAGCAGGAGCCTGGTGATGACTGCCTGGCTGGGAAGCACTTCGCACGGTTTGTTTAGCATATCTCTGTGTTGCTGCTGTGTAAAGCGCCAGATGTTGAGAAGTCATATAACGTGCTGCTTGAAAGTCTAGAAATAGGGAAAGGGAAACAAGCAAAAATATATAACCGAAATGAGGGTCACTTGGTGCTCTGTAATTTCCTGAATTAAAAATTAGTCTCTGGCAGTTCATGTTCTTTCATTGCCACTCTCTTCATATTAGTAACTTAAATGAAAAAAAGAAATGTTGGGTGCTAGCACCACATAGATTGCAAAGATCACGAGGCAAGTGGCTAAGCAAGTCAGAGCGCAACTACACTGTGAATGCCTTGCTCTGATCTCCGCTGTGCAGAGGTTCTGATCACACCTGTATGGCCGCCCATTCACCACTGTGACTGATCATCACTCCCTCTACTGGCTCGTCAGTCTCCGAGATCCAAGCGGTCGCCTCGTGCGCTGGACCCTGCGTCTGCAGGAGTGTGACTTCAATGTCGTATACAAGAGTATACGCCAATGCAGGCTGCCTTTCGCAAATGTAGCTTCTCTGAACCGATTGTGACAGTGACGATTTTGACCGTTACATCTCAGCCATTGTTTGAGGGTTTCCTGACATTCAGGGGTTTAAAACTGAGCAGCGTGAAGATCTGGCTCTACAACTCCTCTTTGGCTCCACGTGCAACCAGGGAGCTACAGGTCGTTTTTGTGTCCGCGAGGGTCTGTTATGGAAAAATTGGCGGGGGCTTAGCTTTGGTTAAGCCTGGTAGGTTGCAAAAGCGCGCAGCGCCTCCAACTGAAGGAACGCAGTGCGCCGCGTCTACAGGTCACGCGTGGCTACCGGCTTTTTGAGGAAAGTAAATGGCACAGTAATTCTCTGTCATCTCGGTGGACACCCTAACCGCACCATAAAGGAAGGGAGGAACGCCACAACCCGTTTGGCGCGATGCCTTGTTGTTGCGACTGAAAGAAATGGAACTTGTAGAACACGGCCGCCGGGCTCGCCATTCTGCGGCATAGGCGCGTTGCTTAGCAAACCGCTCTTGCCTTTCTTCATCTGTCTCCTCGGCATGGCGCCGGCGTTTGCGCGCAGCACGTCGCTCCAGCGACGCCTTGTACAATTCCTCAGACATGACTAAGCGGAGCGCGCCTGCGGCGCCCCATTTATCCTCTCCTAGCGAGCGCCCTCACGCGGCGGGCCGAGGAGGCCGCCACGTGGTAGCCGCCGCGCCGAGCAAAGGAATGACTACGGCCGAACAGACGAGTTGGGGCCCCTGCTCTCCTCTGGTCGAGACGTCACGCTGTCACGTGAGCAAAGGAATGACCTCCACCGACGGCAGAAAAGTGCTGGCAGCATTGCTTTCGCAATAAAAGAACAGTTCCCTTGTGGGCCCACGATATCTGCTCATCGAGCTCAAGAGCTGTTTCACTGGCCGAAAGTGCTTTCCACGAGAGAACGATATGTGCCCAGTTGCAGGCAGTGTCAGCGCCACAAATGCCCCACCTCCACTCCAGCTGGCCTACTTCACCCTGTGACACCCCGCAGCAGTCCGTTCGAGCAGGTTGGAATTGATCTGCTTGAACCTTTTCCCAAATCTTCAAATGGCAATCGCCGGATCGTGGTCTACGCGGAGTCCCTGACGCGATACTGTGAAACAGCTGCTATACCATCGGCTGCCACGCATCAAGTGTCGTAATTTATTCTGAACTCTGTGATCTTATGGCATGGACCACTGTGAGGGGTAATCAGTGATCGAGGCTGGCAATTCATGGCCGATATCATTCAAGAGCTGCTACGTTTATGCGCGGCTACCTACCGGCACTGAACGCCATATCACCCACAGACAAACGGTTTGACAGAACGCATAAACAGAACGGTCACCAACATGCTTGCCATGCGTGTGGACTCTGACCATAAGAAGTGGGACACCATACTGCCCTTCATCACATATGCCTTTCAATACTGCTGCCCATGAAACAACTGGATATAGTCCATTTTACCTCTTGTGCGCTTGTAGCAGCCATGTCAATGTTGCCGAGAGGAAGCTTTCTCCTCTTCGGCTGGCTCTGCCACTTGTGTGCGTGCCCGTCCTAGCATGTGGCTGTCACCATGGCCAGGGAGCCACACACCTGGAAGAGAAGACGGCACGAAATATGCAGCCACACCACCGAACAGGGTGCATCACAGTTGGCCTCCACATCCCCTGGAGGCACAGAGCCCACATTTGCGCATGTGGCATAAATGCTGTCAAACTTTCGTGAGGAAGGAGCAATGTGCACAAATTAGAACACTGAAAAAGCACGGAATTGTGCATAATCATCCATAGGACCGCATCTAGTCACGCGCGCAAGATTAAGAGAAAAAAATTGTTTTCATGATGAATGCGTGTGCGTTTTATGCCAGTGATGGTACGGCTGTCATCAGGGCACATTTTCTTGATTGTTTTCACACAATTAGTGCTTTAAGATTGACTGATTTGTTTACATACTGATTTTTGCTGAAAAGACTGACGAGAAAGCAGTGCTTTGCAACCCGTGTTGGAACATGCAGAGCAGATATGAGGACTCAAAAGAAAGTGCTCAATCAAGCATCTGGAACGATGGATATTTTTGCTGTGCAATCATGACGTGGTCTTCTAATAAAATCTGAAGCTTTAACATTCTAGCCTTCTCAATAATAGTTTGCCCCTGAAGGAGATCAAAAGAACTGAGGTTACGTGTTGAAAGAAGGTACTACCACTGAAGCATATCAGGAGCATGGTCAGCAGCCAAATCTGCAAGTAGCAGCCAGTGATAAGCTTGAGGTATATTTCTGGGCGACATGCTACTTACTGCCCACGTTTCCAATCATTGCAAGCAAGCACAATACACAGTTGTGAAACAGATGATACGAAAAGCTAGGACATGAAGAAAAATGCCACCCAGGGCATGAAACAAACATCCCTTGCATACCTCCACTGACGGTTCTGCAGGAAGGTGACAGATGCGACCGAATTTCGTCAAGTCCAGCAAACACTTCTCATACACCATGAACTTCCCTGCACAGCAAGGCTCATGTGATGATCTGTGAAAAAAAAACCCTGCAAATTCATCTGCTCCTGGTTGAAAACAAATGCACGTGGGAGATGCAGGCACGATCTGGTTCCACGAGGAGCCAGCTGCACCTGTGAAACGGCGAGTGTGTGCCTGACAGCTGGCCCCATCTGTCGCATGTGTGCCTGTCACTGACATGACCAGCGCATGCATTGCCAGAGCCAGCGGTTTTCTTCTCAACAAGAGCAGCTGGAGGAGAAGAGGCACCCATGCGCAGAGCGGCCTTGTGAAAAAGACGGACTGCACTCTCCCAAACTTGGTTTCGGGCGTCTCCAAGCATCACACTTCTATTCCCATTTCGGTTCACTTTTACATATGCCATATTTTTTTCCCAACTACCTTAGTGCGTTCTTTAGAGGGCAAGAAACTTTCCACCAGCAGGCAAAACATTCTCATGGTGCACTATAATAGTTAGCATGCAAATGTTTCAATACAGAAATTCACGTACGCATTTAGTTCCATTAATAAAGTTCTCGGTGACTTTCAAAGAAGTAGCTATGAGTCAACCAGCCAAAACTGTGCTATGTCTAAGCAGATCTTATTGCCTGCAAGCCTTTTCCTGAATGCCATCAGCAAAAAATTATTCTTTTCTCAGCTGGCACGCTGAGGAACACATCATATGACCCAAAAGCTGCCGTATGGTCGCCTGCAAGTATGCCCTGAATGCAAGTGCATTACTTGCAAGAAAGGTGCTGCCTGCTTCAAGCAGGAGCATAATCCAAGTTGACTCAATGCTGCATGCAGTGTAGCAGTAGTAGTTGGAAGAATATTCCAGGGCTCCTTACAATCAAGAACTGTCCAGAGAAGGCTGGTACGAGGTGTCACAAGGGTCGTCTTGACATGTAAAAGATGGCTGCGTCGGCTGCGGAGTGGACCTGTCATGAGGAATGCCTTGCAGCCGCATGGTGGTGGACAGCTCATCAGTTTGGCATTCTGAAAAATGAATCATGCAAATATTTTGCAAAATTGAGCAAGGTATGTTGCTTGGCGAGGGGGTTGTCTGTTGGTACGATTGAAATGTTTTGCAATTCTTTAAATCACAAAATCCTGAAAAAAAAGCTGGGGCAAAGCATTGTATACAGACAGTGTCACAAAAAATAAAGCAGCCTTCTGGTTGAAAATCAAGGAGAACCTGTGTGCAACCAAGCTTTCAGCTGAATTTTAAAAATGCTTTGAAATTAGCCCCTTTTTTTAAGAGAAATGTACCCTTACGCACCAACATCTTTTACCTGAATCTTTTTAGACATGATCACTTTATTTGTCTGCACTTTTTCAATGTCGTTTCTGAGGTGAAGGAGTGTTTGGTAATGTGTTTCTAGTTCAGCCATTCGCTTCTTCAAAATCTGTTAGTGTTTTGTCTGTTGTGCTTAATTACGTTTTCAGCTCCTTGTATTTCGGTGATCAACTCGGTCTGGCCAGTGCTCAACTCCTGTAGTTCAGCCAGTACAGCAGCACTGCTGTTGGGACCAGGAATAGCTCCAACATCCCCCGATAACATGAGCAAGGAATGAACTTCCTGAGCGCACTCAACGGCAATGGCAAGACAGGAGCGCAGGCTTGGAAACTACACTGGGAGATAATTACTTGATTTTTTTAGCTAAGAGGACACACGTTTCACTGCATTGCAAAGGTAAATGGACTAGATGGCATTGCCGCAGTGCAGTCACCAAACCCATGGAGTGATGTTGGTGGGAGAAGCCCTTCTATACATGATGTTGCTGATGACGATGTGGCCAGCAGCGATGATATCTGGCGAGCGTAGCTCCTCTGGCGGCACATTCAGCGGGGACGAGCAGCTGACGGGTGGTGGGTGGCAAAGGCCTCGTCCGTTTCTGGTGCATGGCACTGCGCCCACCGATGACGCCCAGGCTGACAGGCATGCCAAAGTCGGCAGCAGCAGGCTGGCAAACGCAAGGAAGGTCGCCTGCATCGCAAAAATAAGTGGATTAGATGGCTGCACCGTAGTGCAGTCACTCAAGCCAGCACTACCGCGACTTTCATTCATTTTAAATATAATCAGCGGTAATTTTCATATAAGCACAAATTCTATGAGTTTTCCCAGAGTTTTTAGTCTACTCAAATTCCCTAACAATTCTCAGTTTTCCTGCTTGGTAATCACCCTGGAAATTTGCAATGCAGCACAAAAAACGGAACAAGCCTTCTCATTCAATTCCAGTTTACTGAGAGAGCACAGTGCATCTTATGCGAATGAAGTTTTTGTGTGCCTCACCTTAAAGTAGAAACCTCAGCAAGGTACATCAGCAAGAGCTCGCATTACGCCAGACGCTATCAGTGTTCTTGCCACAAAAGCCTCGCAGAGAAAGGGTGCTCCTGATCATCCTGTTACCATACCAATGTTTTCAGCAAACACTTTCAAATATCCCTCAAAATAGAGCTGTCAAAAATAAATAAAGGATTGTCCAGGAACAAACTGTCAGCCATGGCACACTTCGGGTACCTTGAAAATCACGCTAAATTTTTAGCCAGCTAAGCAAAAAATTTTGATTAATTTTATTACCACACCTTCGAAGTTACAGCCAATGGTGAGTCCATAGCCACAGACATGCCTGCCAACCTCAAGGCTTTCAAACTTGTAAAACCTTCACGACCGGGGAGATGTACCTACACCAGCACACAATTTCTTTTTTTTACCCATTAGCGCCCAGCGTACTTTTAAAAAATACAGTTAAATTTCTTATGATTTCAACACCAAAGATTGAATATTTCTTTTCACGTAGGTCATGCTTTTGTCACCGGGGGAGCGGCCGACGCCCCTTAACAAAGAAGGCGCCTTTCCTGTTTCCCTCCTCTATGTGCCATCTTTCCAGGGTGAAATTCCAGGATGTTTGTTTCCCACGAGCTACACCGGTAGTCGCTGGATTATAATTTTCTCGGGGCCACGTTTATGCACATATTATGCTAACTTCAAGAACAGCGAAGCACAAAAGAAAAAAGTAAGCAATGGATGCTTTGAATGTCCCACACCTTTGGTTCTTCTTGAGCTGTGATGAAATAGCTGCTGTACTTTCTATAGCACGCTGGGTCTTCCGCGTGCACAATGCCACCTAACTATTCCAGGTCATAGACCCTATGGTTCCTAGCAATTTCTCGCAAAAAAAAAAACACTTTGCGTCCTCAGCAAGGCCTCAGAGGCTGCTGTACTTGTAGCTAGCTACACTGAATATGATGATGGTGTGATTTTAATGCGTTAGAGTAAAGTTTTTGTTATAAGAACTGGTCGTTTTACAGAGGAGAGGGTCACTGTTATGTACTTCATACCTACTGAGGAAAGTCCTTGAGTTCAGACAAAAAAACTTTTGGAAGCGCGTGTTGTCCTGTCATTGCCTGAGGTTATTTCAACTCTTAGTGACCATTTCATCATTTTTCGCATTTTTTTATTACTACCAGTCAACACATTTTTGTAACGCTCTGCTTGGAGGAATTGCGGGCTACAGGAACCGTTCGCCGAAACGCATTTAGGAAGAGTCTACTCGGCCTAAAGAAAGCAACAGAATAGAAGCAGCCAGGAAAAATATGTTCTTGCTTCAATAGTCTAGGTTACATGCTTTTATTGAAGTCTAAGGCCTAAGTCTAAGTCTTAGGGCCTGCAACTATAACATCATTGAGCCTACATGTTTTGTAAAGCGGTGGTTGCCTACAGCGCATGAAAAACAGGACTTTTGTAAGCCAACACTCCTTTCCTTTTACAACAGTGGTGTGGCAGGTGTCGACCTTTCGGATCAAGCTGCCAACTGCTACTACATCGGCATCAGGGACAAAAAGTGGGGGCGGCTATTTGCACGAAAGGTCAACTTTGCAACTGTGCACGCATGAACAATTTACCAAATTGCTAGAGACGATGCTGCTGACAGTCTTTGCTTAGTGAAGAACGTCACCCGTCATTACCTACACCCCGACATGCAGCAACCAGCGATTCACAAACACTCTGGCTCAGTCGTGTCTGATGCTTCTTTCAAAAGGAGCAAGCTTTCCACGTACATTAGAATAACTGCGGTGCCAGTGTAGCCAGAAAAGATACCTGAGGGCCTGCAGGAAGTGTTGTATCACCCTGCGTAAAAATCACGGACACATTAACAAAATTCATGCCACCAAGTAGGAGTGGAGCAAAGTAGCCACTTGTGCTATGGGGAAGACCCAGCGTGCTATGAAACGTACACCTGTGTAACTTCGGAACGAATGAAGCAATCGTGAGGAAATTTAAGTAATCTGTTTTTCTTCATAAGGGAGCATTATATGCTAAAAACGAAGAGAATCCCTCCGTTAGATTTTTCTTGGTCCCTGATGGACTAAGCGTCACACTGTGCCACCAGTGCACGACGCGAGAGCGCTGAAGCTTCTTCACGCGTGGTGTCGCACGTGAGGAAACGCACAAACGGTGAACAGCCCATGACGAGCGCGGAATTTTGGCACGCTGGAAGAACGCAACTATCACACGGACTAAATCGAGGGCAGCACACAATTGTTTCCGAGCCTTGCAGGAGCAGCAATTAAGACACTTTTGATAAATAAAGAAAAAGAATTCTCCGCCAACACTGCCTCAGTGCTCGACTTAAGAGCACCAGCTAGAGGAGCTTCAAGTTTACAGTTTACGGAAGTTTAATGTTCCAAAACGACTCAGGCCATGAGGGACGCCGTACTGAAGGGCTCTAGAAATTTTGACCACCTGGGGTTATTTAGTGTGCACTCATATCGCACAGTACACAGGCCTCTAGAATTTTGCCTCCATCGAATTTGACTGCCACGGCCTAGATCGGACCTGAGTCTTTTGGGTCAGCAGCCAAGCGTCATAACCACTGAGCCACCACAGGGTCTCAAGAGCTCCAAGTATCTACATCAATGTATTCAGCAAATGTTAGGCTTTATTATTGGTCCCCAAAAAATATACAAAATATCATAAATGTACAGACGAGGGTCCCAAAGTCAAAGATTGCACCTGGACCCTCGATAAATCATTACTACAAGAAGTGGTTACAGCATAGTTAGCGGATAAATACAAAATATAGAATCAATACTTCACAAAAACAAGGTCAAAAATCACAATAACGCAGGTAATATACACAAAAAGAGAATAACACATCAGCATTCCAATAAAAATACTTTGAGCTTGTTTTTGAATTCAGGCAAGGAAATTGATGTTTTTAGATTTGATGGCAATGTGTTCCAAATTGAAATGGCTTGAAAATACAACGTCGATTTACCATAATTGGTATGGACTTTGGGGAGCAGAAAATTGTTCCCTGCTGCAAATCTGGTAGGGTTGTGACTGAACAGCTGAATGGGGTCTACAAACTGAAAATGTAGGGTGCCATGTAGTAATCTAAAGAACATGATTGCAAGGTGGTACTGGAAAAGCTGGTGGACTGGTAAAATACTGTGCTCCTGCAATAAAGAACGAGCATTAGTTGAGAAAGGGCTACGGGTAATAATGTGGATGGCCTTGTTTTGTAAGTGTTGCAGAGACGATAAATGGCAATGATAAGTATTTCCCCATGCAATAATCCCATAAGTGATGTGACTATGTATGAAGGCATAATACAAAGATAGGAGTAGGTTGCATGGAAAATACGGACGCGCGTTAATTAGAGCTCTGATGCCAAACATAGATCTTTTTTTTTGATGAGCGATATGGACGGAAAATTTAAGAGTTGAATCAAGAATAACGCCGAGGAAGTTGGTGTTATCAGAAGCCAGAATATTACAAGAACAAAGGTTTAGCGTAGGAGGACACGAAATAATTTTCTGGCTACTTTTGAACACTATGAATTTCGTTTTAGAGGGATTAATCAACCACTGATTATCAGTGCACCATTTGGCTACATTACTTAGAACGGCATTCAATTCAAGAGTTAGATCATCTATGGATGTATTAGATAATGACACGGTAGTGTCATCAGCATATAAGGCACAGTGAGTTGGACTAATAGAGTTAGGAAGGTCATTAATATACAGTAAGAATAGTAAGGGTCCTAAAATAGAGCCCTGAGGAACACCTTGGTTAATGGTTTTAGCTTGGGAAAAGCTTCCAATAATATTGATTATTTGTTGTCGATTTTGTAAATAGCTTTTCAGCAGTCGCGACACGGGACCTGTAGTACCATAAAATTCGAGTTTTTGAAGCAATATGGAGTGATTAATCATATCAAAAGCTTTTGTGAAATCTAAAAAGACAGAACCAACAAACTCGCCATTATCAATACCTTGCTTGATAAAATCAGTCAGAGAGATCAGTGCTAAGTTAGTCGAGCTGCCAGACCGAAAACCAAACTGATGGGGGGAAATTATCTTAAATTTATCTAGGTAATTGTTTAAGCGTTCAACTATCAACTTCTCGATGATCTTACTGAGAGAAGATAAAATCGATATAGGTCGATAGTTAGAAATTAATCGTCTGTCTCCTTTCTTGAACACTGGGATTACCTTAGCTGTTTTGAGGCAAGCAGGAAAAACACCTGTCTTTAGGATGAGATCAATAACATGACAAAGTGGTTCAGAGATCAGATTGGCTACAAGTTTAAGGTGCGGAGGAGATATCTTATCTAATCTAGGGCTAGTGTCCTTGAGGCCAGTAATCAGCAGTTCGATTTTACGAGGGGAAACAGGAAAAAGAAAAAAAGATTGTTTTGAGCGCTTTATGTTTATCTCTGAACTAAGTGGACGACTATTATGAGGTGCAGAAAGGAAGTCACTAAAGGCATTTGCAATGTCGAATGGATCAGTGCAGACTGTACCATTGAAATTACTTTCAGTAAGGGGGCTGTTTGCGCTGGGTAATTTGAGGAAGTCACTCAAAAGTTTCCATTGCTTTTTAGTGTTGTTTTCATTTTTATGTATTTCATGCTCATAGTAAGATTTTCTCGCATGTTTCAATAAATTATTTAGCACAGTAGTGTAGTTTTTGTAGCGTGCAGCTAAAGAAACATTAAAAGGCTGCTTCTTGGTTTTTTTGTATAAATTGTCTTTGCGTCGCATACAGCCTAGTAAACTGCCTATAAGCCATGGATTGTGGGGAAATTTGTAATTCTTTCGACTCTTTACTGATGTTGTGCTCTGAGATACGCAGATGGAAAAAAGGGGGCAAAAACATTCCATTGCTCGCTCCGAATCGTTAGATGAAAAGCACGGAGAGCAGTCAGTATCACTGATAGCACTAATAAATTCTTCGCTACTGAACCTGGTAGTGTAGAAGACTGAACGCGAAGGACGGAAAACTTCGTCGTGCGTAATGAAAATAGGAAAATGACCTCTAATGTCGAGTGTGATGACCCCTGAGTGGGGTGAGGGCGAAATATTGGTAAGAACATGGTCTATTAACGAAGAACATCCACTGGAGGTACATCTCTGGTTGCAGCATTTATGACACATTCGTACCCGAAACCACTTAAACAGTCAATATAGGAAACAACATAAGAGTTTTCCGTATCTAGAAGGTTAATATTAATTTCTCCAACAATTATAACATTCTTGTTTTCGAAAGATAGTTTATTTAATGTGGCATCTAGCGCTAACAGGAACTCAGGGATTGATGATGACGGGGAACGATAGATGCAGCCGAGTACCACCTTACGGCAGTCAGCGGAAAAGAGTGAATGATTGGCTTCAATCCAAACTGATTCGCAATGCGTTGCATTCAGAGCGAGATCTGATCTACGGTGGTATGAAATTTCTGGGGAAATAAAAATTGCAGCGCCCCCATAGCTGCTGGAAAGGCGATTGCAGTATTCTGGTATATAAGATGTAAAACCAAACAGATTGCCGTCAGAATTGGAGAGCCAAGTTTGAGAAATGCAGATGAAAGAAAACGAGTGTCGAAGTGAAATGATAAAGTTATCAATAGATTCATGGTTTTTCCTGAGGCTGCGTGCGTTGAAATGGATAAGAGAGTGAGTACTGTTCGCAAAGATATGTTGAAGCTTGTCAGGAGATAATGGAATGCTAAAGGGGGATTCAACTGAGACAGAAGCCATGCAGTGGCAAAACTAGGTCGAAACCTAAGGGTCTGTTTCCGAACTGCTGCGGAAGACCGTGCTTTCGTCAGTCTTACGCGCAAGAATGCGACAGTTGTTAGTCCAGAGATGCTTCCAATCCATTTCCTTCTTGAGCAGCTTATCCCTAGCAAACAATTTCCTGTTGTCAAATGTAAGGTGCTCATTCACAAATACTGAGGCAGATGCAGTCACAGGGAAGCCAATTTGGTCCGTTGTGGGGCGAGCTTTACGTGCCTTGCTCACAAATTCGTTTTTCTTTTCCCGACACACAAACCGAGCAATGATTGTTTCTTCATTTTTGTTTTTGGTGGCTACACGATGGACTATATCAAAGTCAGCAGAGTCGACAGGACACTCAATGGCATCACCAATGCTCTCCAACACTTTTTTAACATCTTCGCCTTTAGTCACAGGAACTCCCTTTATTTCAACATTGTTGATCCTCGAGTACTGTTGGAGTTCTGCAACCCTCTTGTGCAGGTTTTCATTTTCATCTGCCAACAGCTTGTTGGCAGCAATAAGCTCGGACTCCTTTGCTTTCATTGCCTCAAATTCCTGATTGATAAATTCAACACTACTAAGCAAAGAAGCACTGCCGTCTCCACCAGGAGCCTGCAGTTTCGAAAGAACTTTTGCAGTGATCTCGGTCACCACTTCCTCAAGTTTTCCCTTAAGTAAAAGTTCTAGTTCTTCAACTCTTTCTGCGAGTTCGACATTCGTCGGCACTGCAAACGGGTTTGACAAGCAACAAAAAGTACAACCGCAGCTGGCAGCACTTGTGGCAAGAAAAAAAGAGGCGAAGAACAGAGAAAATTGAATTCAACTAACCTGCAAAGCAGTTCAAAGATTTAGCGAAGCTTGCAGAAACCGCAAATGCTGCCAGAAAGTGCCGCAAAGGTGCCAGAAAGAAGGAGAGCAAATCCAAACATCCGTGGATGTTTGCTTCCCGGAAACATCCCAAGAAACACCGGCTACCTCATGGATTTTGCACTACAATGGTGGTTACAGCCACCTTCAATATATCTGGTATATTTCCTCATTACAACAGTTAATCAGGTTCAGGGGCAGATAAGTCGCTATTGCGAATGCCACACATATTTTAGGCTTCATCGCAATTAGTAATCTTATCCTCAGCAACATGCTAAGTCATTTGACGCCAGTTTAATCAATCTGCGTCAAACAGGTGACCCCCAAATTTTATGAAAATGGTGGTCGCGGGGGAG